>NC_057813.1:432440500-432665013 GCF_018294505.1 Triticum aestivum | reverse complement strand
TATATAAAGAGGGAGAGAGGGAGGGCTGCGCACCCTTGCTCCTGGCGCCTCCCTCTCCCTCTGCAACACCTCTCCCTCTCATAGAGCTTGGCGAAGCCCTGCCGAGATCGCCGCTACTTCCACCACCACGCCGTCGTGCTGCTGGATCTCCATCAACCTCTCCCTCCCCCTTGCTGGATCAAGAAGGAGGAGACGTCTTCCCCAACCGTACGTGTGTTGAACGCGGAGGTGCCGTCCGTTCGGCGCTAGGATCTCCGGTGATTTGGAACACGACGAGTACGACTCCCTCAACCCCGTTCTCTTGAACGCTTCCGCTCATGATCTACAAGGGTATGTAGATGCACTCCTCTCTCTCATTGCTGGATGAACTCGTAGATTGATCTTGGTGAACATAGAAAAAAATTTATTTTATGCAACGTTCCCCAACAATAGCACCAATGGAGTTGGTTGTTCGCACGATATTCCTCCTGGATCGAGCAACACCATGATTCCCCTTCCGCCTGAGGATCCTGTTGACACGGAGAAGATGTTGCTTGAATACACCTCAAATGATGTGTTTGGCGACTTGGACTAGTCCCTCAATGTCCTAGTGATATACTTAATTATGTCCACTTGTGATGATTGTAATAAGAACATAAGTTTGTTGTTGTCTTATATTATATTGCATTAGCACATTTGATATAATAAAGATTGTATTCTATTTAGTAAGGTTTTCTTATTGGAAATTCTTTGTTTTATATATAGTTCTCTACGGGGACAATCCGATGGAAGAGGAATTATACCTTGTGGACAGTGGTACCACAAACTCCATACTGAGGGAGATGAAATATTTCCAAACGTTGAAAAGGATGAATGGAGATATTTTAACTATCGCTCGACACGATACAATGATTCTTGGCATTGGACCTGCCATATTTACCCTCCCAAGCGGTACACAATTGACAATTGAGGATGCTTTATTGTATCCCGACTCATGACGTACCCTGATCAGTTATCGAGATATTCGTAAAAATGGCTTTCACATTGAAACCCATGAAGACAACAAAGAGGAGTATCCACTCTTTACCAAAGATCACAGATATGGCAAAAAGGTACATGAAAAAATTCCTTCTCTATCGTCTGGTTTGTACTATGCGTACATCAAACCCGTAGAACATGTTGCATACAAAGTAATTTTCAGAATGTTAACGCATTCCAAACCTGGGATGATCGCCTAGGCCATCCCAGCATCGGGATGATGAGAAAAATTACTAGCAATTCCATTGGTCATAATTTGCTTGAGTCAAAATTTACTCATTCTTCAGACTTTGTGTGCACATTTTGTGCCACAGGAAGGCTAATTTTGAGGCCCTCGCAACTTAAAATACAAGCTAAAGCACTTTAGTTTCTTGAACGTATTCAAGGAGACATTTGTGGTCTTATCCAATCATTATTTGGACCTGTCAGGTACTTCATGGTTCTCCTTGACGCATCTTCACGATGGTCACACGTGTGTCTTCTATCCACATGGAACCATGAATTTGCCAAAATACTGAGGCAAGTCATTAAATTGCAGGCCCATTATCCAGAAAGTCGAATTAAATCAATTTGAATGGACAATGCCGCGGAATTCTCCTCACGTGCTTTCAATGATTATTGCATGGTTTGGGGATTGAAGTTCAACACTCTGTTCCATATGTCCATACACAAAATGGTTTGGCTGAATCATTGATTAAGAGGATCAAACTCATTGCAAGACCTTTGTTGATGAATTGCAACTTGCCAACCTCTTGTTGGGGTCACACTGTTTTACAAGCTGTTGGGGAACGTAGCAGAAATTCAAAATTTTCCTACGTGTCACCAAGATCTATCTATGGAGAAACCAGCAACGAGTGGAAGGAGAGTGCATCTACATACCCTTGTAGATCGCTAAGCGGAAGCGTTCAAGAGAACGGGGTTGAAGGAGTCGTACTCGTCGTGATCCAAATCACTGGAGATCCTAGTGCCGAACGGACGGCACCTCCGCGTTCAACACATGTGCAGCCCGGTGACGTCTCCCATGCCTTGATCCAGCAAGGTGAGAGGGAGAGGTTGGGGAAGACTCCGTCCAGTTGCAGCATGACGGCGTGGTGGTGGTGGAGGAGCGTGGCAATCCTGCAGGGCTTCGCCAAGCACCGCAGGAGAGGAGGAGAACTTGGGAGAGGGGAAGGGTTGCGCCAGAACTTGTGGTGAATCTCCCATGCGCCTCCCCACTATATATAGGGGTGGAGGGGCTGGTTTCTTGCCCTCCAAGTCCATTGGGGCGTTGTCCAAGGTGGGAGGAAAGAAATCCCATCATTTCCTTCCCCACCGATTGTTATCCCCCCTTTTTAGGGATCTTGATCTTATCCCTTCGGGATATGATCTTATTCCTTCTAAGGGGGGATCTTGGTGCGCCTTGACCAGGGGTGTGGGGCCTTTCCCCCACTACCCACGTTCATGTGGGTCCCCCCATGCAGGTGGGCCCCACTCCGGAACCTTCTAGAACCTTCCCGGTACAATACCGAAAATTCCCGAACATTTTCCGGTGACCAAAATAGGACTTCCCATATATAAATCTTTACCTCCGGACCATTCCGGAACTCCTCGTGACGTCCGAGATCTCATCCGGGACTCCGAACAACATTCGGTAACCACATACAAACTTCCTTTATAACCCTAGCGTCATCGAACCTTAAGTGTGTAGACCCTACGGGTTCGGGAGACATGTAGACATGACCGAGACGTTCTCCGGTCAATAACCAGCAGGGGGATCTGGATACCCATGTTGGCTCCCACATGTTCCATGATGACCTCATCGGATGAACCACGATGTCAAGGACTCAATTAGTCCCATATACAATTCCCTTTGTCTAACGGTATTGTACTTGCCCGAGATTCGATCGTCGGTATACCGATACCTTGTTCAATCTCGTTACCGGCAAGTCTCTTTACTCGTTCTGTAACACATCATCCCGTGATCAACCCCTTGGTCACATTGTGCACATTATGATGATGTCCTACCGAGTGGGCCCAGAGATACCTCTCTGTTTACACGGAGTGACAAATCCCAGTCTCGATTCGTGCCAACTCAACAGATACTTTCGGAGATACCTGTAGTGCACCTTTATAGCCACCCAGTTACGTTGTGACGTTTGGTACACCCAAAGCATTCCTATAGTATCTGGGAGTTGCACAATCTCATGGTCTAAGGAAATGATACTTGACATTAGAAAAGCTTTAGCATACGAACTACACGATCTTTGTGCTAGGCTTAGGATTGGGTCTTGTCCATCACATCATTCTCCTAATGATGTGATCCCGTTATCAACGACATCCAATGTCCATGGTCAGGAAACCATAACCATCTATTGATCAACGAGCTAGTCAACTAGAGGCTTACTAGGGACATGGTGTTGTCTATGTATCCACACATGTATCTGAGTTTCCTATCAATACAATTATAGCATGGATAATAAACGATTATCATGAACAAGGAAATATAATAATAACCAATTTATTATTCCCTCTAGGGCATATTTCCAACAGTCTCCCACTTGCACTAGAGTCAATAATCTAGTTCACATCGCCATGTGATTAACACTCACAGGTCACATCGCCATGTGACCAACATCCAAAGAGTTTACTAGTGTCATTAAACTAGTTCACATCATCATGTGATTAAGACTCAATGAGTTCTGGGGTTTGATCATGTTTTGCTTGTGAGAGAGGTTTTAGTCAACGGGTCTACAACATTCAGATCCGTATGTACTTCGCAAATCTCTAGGTCATATTGTAAATGCTGCTTCCACGCTCCACTTGGAGCTATTCCAAATGGTCGCTCCACTATACGTATCCGGTTTGCTACTCAGAGTCACTCGGATAGGTGTTAAAGCTTGCATCAACGTAACCCTTTACGCCGAACTCTTTATCACCTCCATAATAGAGAAACATGTCCTTATTACTCCAAGGACAATTTTGACCGCTGTCCAATGATCCATTCCTGGATCACTCTTGTACCCCTTTGCCAGACACGTGGCAAGGCACACATCAGGTGCGGTACTCAGCATAGCATACTGTAGAGCCTACGTCTAAAGCATAGGGGACGACCTTCGTCCTTTCTCTCTCTTCTGCCGTGGTCGAGCTTTAAGTCTTAACTTCATACCTTACAACTCAGGCAAGAACTCCTTCTTTGACTGATCCATTTTGAACACCTTCTAGATCATGTCAAGGTATGTGCTCATTTGAAAGTACTATTGAGCGGTTTTTGATATATCCTCATAGATCTTGATGCTCAATGTTCAAGCAGCTTAATCCAGGTTTTCTATTGAAAAACACTTTTCAAATAACCCTATATGCTTTCCAGAAATTCTACATTATTTCTGATCAACAATATGTCAACAACATATACTCATCAGAAATTCTATAGTGCTCCCACTCACTTCTTTGGAAATACAAGTTTCTCATAAACTTTGTATAAACAAAAAATCTTTGATCATCTTATCAAAGCGTACATTCCAACTCCGAGATGCTTACTCCAGTCCTTAGAAGGATCGCTGGAGCCAGCATACCTTTTAGCATCCTTAGGATCGACAAAACCTTTCTGATTGTATCACATACAACCTTTCCTTACGAAAACTGGTAAGGAAACTTGTTTTGACATCCATCTGCCAGATTTCATAAATGCAGCTAATGCTAACATGATTCCGATGGACTTAAGCATCGCTACGAATGAGAAAATCTCATCGTAGTCACCTCCTTGAACTTGTGAAAAACTCTTCGCCATAAGTTGAGCTTCATAGACGGTGACATTACCGTCCACGTCCATTTTCTTCTTAAAGATCCATTTATCTCAATGGCTTGCCGTTCATCGGGCAAGTCCACCAAAGTCCATGCTTTGTTCTGATACATGGATCCTATCTCGGATTTTATGGCTTCTAACCATTTGTCAGAATTTGGGCCCACCATTGCTTCTCCATAGCTCGTAGGTTCATTGTTGTCTAGCAACATGTCCTTCAAGACAAGATTACTGTACCACTCTGAAGCAGTACGCATCCTTGTCACCCTACGAGGTACGGTAGTGACTTGATCCGAAGTTTCATGATCAGTATCATAAGCTTCTACTTCAATTGGTGTAGGTGCCACAGGAACAACTTCCTGTGCCCTGCTACACACTAGTTGTAGTGACGGTTCAATAACCATATCAAGTCTCCACCATCCTCCCACTCAACTTTTCGAGACAAACTTTTCCTCGAGAAAGGACCCGATTCAAGAAACAATCCCTATTGCTTTCGGATCTGAATTAGGAGGTATACCCAACTGTTTTGGGTGTCCTATGAAGATGCATTTTATCCGCTTTGGGTTTGAGCTTATCAACCTGAAACTTTTTCACATAAGCGTCGCAGCCCCAAACCTTTAAGAAATGACAGCTTAGGTTTTCCTAAACCATAGTTCGTACGGTGTCATCTCAACGGAATTACGTGGTGCCCTATTTAAAGTGAATGTGGTTGTCTCTAATGCCTAACCCATAAACGATAGTGGTAATTCGATAAGAGACATCATGGTACGCACCATATCCAATAGGGTGCAACTATGATGTTCGGACACACCATCAAACTATGGTGTTCCAGGCGGTATTAATTGTGAAACAATTTCCACAATGTCTTAATTGCGTGACAAAGCTCGTAACTCAGATACTCATCTCTATGATCATATCATAGACATTTCATCCTCTTGTCACGATGATCTTCAACTTCACTCTGAAATTACTTGAACCATTCAATAATTCAGATTTGTGTTTCATCAAGTAAATATACTCTACATCTACTCGCATCATCTGTGAAGTAAGAACATAACGATATTCACTGCATGCCTCAGCACTCATTGGACTGCACACATCAAAATGTGATACTTCCAACAAGTTGCTATCTTGTTCCATTTTACTGAAAAACGAGGCTTTTTAGTCATCTTGCCCATGTGGTATGATTTGCATATCTCAAGTGATTCAAAATCAAGTGAGTCAAACGATCCATCTGCATGGAGTTTCTTCATGCGTATACACCAATAGACATGGTTCGCATGTCTCAAACTTTTCAAAAACGAGTGAGTCCAAAGATCCATCAACATGGAGCTTCTTCATGTGTTTTACACCAATATGACTTACATGGCAGTGCCACAAGTAAGTGGTACTATCATTACTATCTTATATCTTTTTGGCATGAAAATGTGTATCACTACGATCGAGATTCAATAAACCATTCCTTTAGGTGCAAGACCATTGAAGGTATTATTCAAATAAATAGAGTAACCATTATTCTCCTTAAATGAATAACTGTATTGCGATAGACATAATCCAATCATGTCTATGCTCAACGCAAACACCAAATCTCGATGGTAGAGGGAGCGTGCGATGCTTGATCACATCAACCTTGGAAACACTTCCAACACATATCATCAGCTCACCTTTAGCTAGTCTCCGTTTATTCCGTAGCTTTTATTTCGAGTTACTAACACTTAGCAACCGAACCGGTATCTAATACCCTGGTGCTACTAGGAGTACTAGTAAAGTACACATTAACATAATGTATATCCAATATACTTCTATCGACCTTGCCAGCCTTCTCATCTACCAAGTATCTAGGGTAATTCCGCTCTAGTGACTATTCCCCATATCACAGAAGCACTTAGTCTCGGGATTGGGTTCAACCTTGGGTTTCTTCACTGGAGCACCAGCTGATTTGCCGTTTCATGAAGTATCCCTTCTTGCCCCTGCCCTTCTTGAAACTAGTGGTTTCACCAACCATCAACAATTGATGCTCCTTCTTGATTTCTATTTTCGCGGTGTCAAACATCGCGAATACTTCAAGGATCATCATATCTATCCCTGATATGTTATAGCTCATCACGAAGCTCTAGCAGCTTGGTGGCAATGACTTTGGAGAAACATCACTATCTCATCTGGAAGATCAACTCCCACTCGATTCAAGTGATTGTTGCACTCAGACAATCTGAGCACAAGCTCAACGATTGAGCTTTTCTCCCTTAGTTTGTAGGCTAAGAATATCGTCGGAGGTCTCATACCTCTTAACGTGGGCACGAGCCTGAAATCCCAATTTCAGCCCTCGAAACATCTCATATGTTCCGCGACGTTTTGAAAACGTCTTTGGTGCCTAAACTCTAAACCGTTTAACTGAACTATCACGTAGTTATCAAAACGTGTATGTCCGATGTTCGCAACATCCACAGACGACGTTTGGGGTTCAGCACACTAAGCGGTGCATTAAGGACATAAGCTTTCTATTGTCCGCATAATCGCTACTGTCAACTTTCAACTATATTTTCTCTAGGAACATATCTAAACAGTGGAACTAAAGCGCGAGCTTACGACATAATTTGCAAAGATCTTTTGACTATGTTCAGGATAATTAAGTTCAACTTATGAACTCCCACTCAGATAGACATCCCTCTAGTCATCTAAGTGATTACATGATCCGAGTCAACTAGGCCATGTCCGATCATCACGTGAGACGGACTAGTCATCATCGGTGAACATCTTCATGTTGATCGTATCCTCCATACGACTCATGCTCGACCTTTCGGTCTCTGTGTTCCGAGGCCATGTCTGTACATGCTAGGCTCGTCAAGTTAACCCTAAGTGTTTTGCATGTGTAAAACTGTCTTACACCCGTTGTATGTGAACGTAAGGATCTATCACACCCGATCATCACGTGGTGCTTCGAAACGACGAACTTTAGCAACGGTGCACAGTTAGGGGAGAACACTTCTTGAAATTGTTGTAAGGGATCATCTTATTTACTACCGTCGTTCTAAGTAAACAAGATGCATAAACATGATAAACATCACATGCAAACAAATAGTGACATGATATGGCCAATATCATTTTGCTCCTTTTGATCTCCATCTTCGGGGCTCCATGATCATCATCGTCACCGGCATGACACCATGATCTCCATCATCATGATCTCCATCATCGTGTCTCCATGAAGTTGTCTCGCCAACTAATTACTTCTACTACTATGGCTACCGGTTAGCAATAAAGTAAAGTAATTACATGGCGTTGTTCAATGACACGCAGGTCATACAATAAATAAAGACAACTCCTATGGCTCCTGCCGGTTGTCATACTCATCGACATGCAAGTCGTGATTCCTATTACAAGAACATGATCAATCTCATACATCACATATCATTCATCACATTCTTCTTGGCCATATCACATCACATAGCATACCCTGCAAAAACAAGTTAGACGTCCTCTAATTGTTGTTGCATGTTTTATGTGGCTGCTATGGGTTTCTAGCAAGAACGTTTCTTACCTACGCAAAACCACAACGTGATATGCCAATTGCTATTTACCCTTCATAAGGACCCTTTTCATCGAATCCGTTCCGACTAAAGTGGGAGAGACTGGCACCCGCTAGCCACCTTATGCACCAAGTGCATGTCAATCGGTGGAACCTGTCTCACGTAAGAGTACGTGTAAGGTCGGTCCGGGCCGCTTCATCCCACAATACCGTCGAAACAAGATTGGACTAGTAACGGTAAGCATATTGAACAAAATCAACGCCCACAACTACTTTGTGTTCTACTCATGCAAAGAATCTACGCAATAGACCTAGCTCATGATGCCACTGTTGGGGAACGTAGCAGAAATTCAAAATTTTCCTACGTGTCACCAAGATCTATCTATGGAGAAACCAGCAACGAGTGGAAGGAGAGTGCATCTACATACCCTTGTAGATCGCTAAGCGGAAGCGTTCAAGAGAACGGGGTTGAAGGAGTCGTACTCGTCGTGATCCAAATCACCGGAGATCCTAGTGCCGAACGGACGGCACCTCCGCGTTCAACACACGTACAGCCCGGTGATGTCTCCCATGCCTTGATCCAGCAAGGTGAGAGGGAAAGGTTGGGGAAGACTCCGTACAGCAGCAGCACGACGGCGTGGGGGTGGTGGAGGAGCGTGGCAATCCTGCAGGGCTTCGCCAAGCACCGCAGGAGAGGAGGAGAACTTGGGAGAGGGGAAGGGCTGCGCCAGAACTTGTGGTGAATCTCCCATGCGCCTCCCCACTATATATAGGGGTGGAGGGGCTGGTTTCTTGCCCTCCAAGTCCATTGGGGCGTTGGCCAAGGTGGGAGGAAAGAAATCCCATCATTTCCTTCCCCACCGATTGTTATCCCCCCTTTTTAGGGATCTTGATCTTATCCCTTTGGGATATGATCTTATTCCTTCTAAGGGGGGATCTTGGTGCACCTTGACCAGGGGTGTGGGGCCTTTCCCCCACTACCCACGTTCATGTGGGTCCCCCCATGCAGGTGGGCCCCACTCCGGAACCTTCTAGAACCTTCCCGGTACAATACCGAAAATTCCCGAACATTTTCTGGTGGCCAAAATAGGACTACCCATATATAAATCTTTACCTCCGGACCATTCCAGAACTCCTCCTGACGTCCGGGATCTCATCCGGGACTCCGAACAACATTCGGTAACCACATACAAACTTCCTTTATAACCCTAGCGTCATCGAACCTTAAGTGTGTAGACCCTACGGGTTCGGGAGACATGTAGACATGACCGAGACGTTCTCCGGTCAATAACCAGCAGCGGGATCTGGATACCCATGTTGGCTCCCACATGTTCCACGATGATCTCATCGGATGAACCACGATGTCAAGGACTCAATTAATCCCATATACAATTCCCTTTGTTTAACGGTATTGTACTTGCCCGAGATTCGATCGTCGGTATACCGATACCTTGTTCAATCTCGTTACCGGCAAGTCTCTTTACTCGTTTCGTAACACATCATCCCGTGATCAACCCCTTGGTCACATTGTGCACATTATGATGATGTCCTACCGAGTGGGCCCAGAGATACCTCTCCGTTTACACGGAGTGACAAATCCCAGTCTCGATTCGTGCCAACTCAACAGATACTTTCGGAGATACCTGTAGTGCACCTTTATAGCCACCCAGTTACGTTGTGATGTTTGGTACACCCAAAGCATTCCTACAGTATCCGGGAGTTGCACAATCTCATGGTCTAAGGAAATTATACTTGACATTAGAAAAGCTTTAGCATACGAACTACACGATCTTTGTGCTAGGCTTAGGATTGGGTCTTGTCCATCACATCATTCTCCTAATGATGTGATCCCGTTATCAACGACATCCAGTGTCCATCGTCAGGAAACTGTAACCATCTATTGATCAACGAGCTAGTCAACTAGAGGCTTACTAGGGACATGGTGTTGTCTATGTATCCACACATGTATCTGAGTTTCCTATCAATACAATTATAGCATGGATAATAAACGATTATCATGAACAAGGAAATATAATAATAACCAATTTATTATTGCCTCTAGGGCATATTTCCAACACAAGCTGCTGACTTGATACAACTGAGGCCAACTGCATATCATAGTACTTCCCCTCTACAATTGGTACGTGGAAATCCTCCTAGCATTTCCCATTTGCATAAGTTCGGATGTGCTGCATACATCCCGATCTCACCACCACAATGGACATCTATGGGCCCACACAGGAAACTAGGGATCTATTGTTGGAAATATGCCCTAGAGGCAATAATAAAATGGTTATTATTATATTTCCTTGTTCATGATAATTGTCTTTTATTCATGCTATAATTGTGTTATCCGGAAATCATAATACATGTGTGAATACATAGACCACAACATGTCCCTAGTGAGCCTCTAGTTGACTAGCTCATTGATCAACAGATAGTCATGGTTTCCTGACTATGGACATTTGGATGTCACTGATAATGGGATCACATCATTAGGAGAATGATGTGATGGACAAGACCCAATCCTAAGCATAGCACAAGATCGTGTAGTTCGTTTGCTAGAGCTTTTCCAATGTCAAGTATCATTTCCTTAGACCATGACATCGTGCAACTCCAGGATGCCGTAGGAGTGCTTTGGGTGTACCAAACGTTACAACGTAACTGGGTGGCTATAAAGGTATACTACAGGTATCTCCGAAAGTGTCTGTTGGGTTGACACGGATCGAGACTGGGATTTGTCACTCCGTATGACGGAGAGGTATCTCTGGGCCCACTCGGTAATGCATCATCATAATGAGCTCAATGTGACCAAGTGTTTGGTCACGGGATCATGCATTACGGTACGAGTAAAGTGACCTGCCGGTAACTAGATTGAACGAGGTATTGGGATACCGACGATCGAATCTCGGGCAAGTAACATACCGATTGACAAAGGGAATTGTATACGGGATTACTTGAATCCTCGACATCGTGGTTCATTCGATGAGATCATCGTGGAACATGTGGGAGCTAACATGGGTATCCAGATCCCGCTGTTGGTTATTGGCCGGAGAGTCGTCTCGGTCATGTCTGCATGTCTCCCGAACCCGTAGGGTCTACACACTTAAGGTTCGGTGACGCTAGGGTTGTAGAGATACTAGTATGCGGTAACCCGAAAGTTGTTCGGAGTCCCGAGTGAGATTCCGGACGACACGAGGAGTTCCGGAATGGTCCGTAGGTGAAGAATTATATATACGAAGTCCAGTTTCGGCCATCGGGAAAGTTTCGGGGGTCATCGGTATTGTACCGGGACCACCGGAAGGGTCCCGGGGGTCCACCGGGTGGGGCCACCTATCCCGGAGGGCCCCATGGGCTGAAGTGGGGAAGGGAACCAGCCCCTGGTGGGCTGGTGCGCCCCCCTTGGGCCTCCCCTGCGCCTATGGTTGGAAACCCTAGGGGTGGGGGCGCCCCACTTGACTTGGGGGGCAAGTCCCCCCCCCCTTGGCCGCCGCCCCCCCTTGAGATGGGATCTCTAGGGGGCCGGCACCCCCCAGGGCCCCTATATAAAGAGGGGGAGAGGGAGGGTTGCGCACCCTGCTCCTGGCGCCTCCCTCTCCCTCTGCAACACCTCTCCCTCTCGTAGAGCTTGGCGAAGCCCTGCCGAGATCGCCGCTACTTCCACCACCACGCCGTCGTGCTGCTCGATCTCCATCAACCTCTCCCTCCCCCTTGCTGGATCAAGAAGGAGGATACATCTTCCCCAACCGTACGTGTGTTGAACGCGGAGGTGTCGTCCGTTCGGCGCTAGGATCTCCGGTGATTTGGATCACGACGAGTACGACTCCCTCAACCCCGTTCTCTTGAACGCTTCCGCGCGTGATCTACAAGGGTATGTAGATGCACTCCTCTCTCTCGTTGCTAGATGACTCCATAGATTGATCTTGGTGAAGCGTAGAAATTTATTATTTTCTGCAACGTTCCCCAACAGTGGCATCATGAGCTAGGTCTATGTGTAGTTTCTATGCACGAGTAGAACACAAACTTGTTGTGGGCGTAGATGTTGTCAATTTTCTTGCCACTACTAGTGTTATCTTGTTTCGGCGGCATCGTGGGATGAAGCGGCCCGGACCGACCTTACACGTACGCTTACGTGAGACAGGTTCCACCGACTAACATGCACTAGTTGCATAAGGTGGCTAGCGGGTGTCTGTCTCTCTCACTTTAGTCGGATCGGATTTGATGAAAAGAGTCCTTATGAAGGGTAAATAGAAATTGGCATATCATGTTGTGGTTTTACGTATGTAAGAAACATTCTTGCTAGAAACCTATAGAAGCCACGTAAAAACATGCAACAACAATTAGAGGACGTCTAACTTGTTTTTGCAGCATATGCCTTGTGATGTGATATGGCCAGAAGGATGTGATGAATGAAATATATGTGATGTATGAGATTGATCATGTTCTTGTAATAGGAATCACGACTTGCATGTCGATGAGTATGACAACCGGCAGGAGCCATAGGAGTTGTCTTTATTTTTTGTATGACACGCGTGTCATTGAATAACGCCATGTAAATTACTTTACTTTATTGCTAAACACGTTAGCCATAGAAGTAGAAGTAATCGTTGGCGTGACAACTTCATGAAGACACGATGATGGAGATCATGGTGTCATGCCGGTGACGAAGATGATCATGGCGCCCCGAAGATGGAGATCAAAGGAGCAATATGATATTGGCCATATCATGTCACTATTTGATTGCATGTGATGTTTATCATGTTTTGCTTCTTATTTGCTTAGTACGACGGTAGTAAATAAGATGATCCCTTATAATAATTTCAAGAAAGTGTTCCCCCTAACTGTGCGCCGTTGCGAAAGTTCGTTGTTTCGAAGCACCACGTGATGATCGGGTGTGATAGATTCTAACGTTCACATACAACGGGTGTAAGACAGATTTACACATGCAAAACACTTAGGTTGACTTGACGAGCCTAGCATGTACAGACATGGCCTCGGAACACAAGAGATCGAAAGGTCGAACATGAGTCGTATGGAAGATACGGTCAACATGGAGATGTTCACCGATGATGACTAGTCCGTCTCACGTGATGATCGGACATGGTCTAATTGAGTCGGATCATGTATCACTTAGATGACTAGAGGGATGTCTAATCTGAGTGGCAGTTCATTAAATAATTTGATTAGATGAACTTAATTATCATGAACTTAGTCTAAAAACCTTTGCAAAATGTCTTATAGATCAAATGGCCAACGCTCATGTCAACCTCAACTTCAGCGCGTTCCTAGAGAAAACCAAGCTGAAAGATGATGGCAGCAACTATTCGGACTGGGTCCGGAACCTGAGGATCATCCTCATAGCTGCCAAGAAAGCATATGTCCTAGAAGGACCGCTAGGTGAAGCACCCATCCCAGAGAACCAAGACGTTATGAACGCTTGGCAGTCACATGCTGATGATTACTCCCTCGTTGAGTGCAGCATGCTTTACAGCTTAGAACCGGGGCTCCAAAAGCGTTTTGAGCAACACGGAGCATATGAGATGTTCAAAGAGCTGAAAATGGTTTTCCAAGCTCATGCCCGGGTCGAGAGATATGAAGTCTCCGACAAGTTCTACAGTTGTAAGATGGAGGAAAATAGTTCTGTCAGTGAGCACATACTCAAAATGTCTGGGTTGCACAACCGCTTGTCCCAGCTGGACATTAACCTCCCGGACGAGGCGGCCATTGACAGAAACCTTCAGTCGCTCCCACCTAGCTACAAGAGCTTTGTGATGAACTAAAATATGCAGGGGATGGTGAAAACTATTCCTGAAGTATTTTCAATGCTGAAATCAGCAGAGGTGGAAATCAAAAAGGAACATCAAGTGTTGATGGTCAATAAAACCACTAGTTTCAAGAAAGGCAAGGGTAAGAAGAACTTCAAGAAGGACGGCAAGGGAGTTGCCGCGCCCGGTAAGCCAGTTGTCGGGAAGAAGTCAAAGAATGGATCCAAACCTGAGACTGAGTGCTTTTATTGCAAGGGAAAGGGACACTGGAAGCGGAACTGCCCCAAATACTTAGCGGACAAGAAGGCCGGCAACACCAAAGGTATATGTGATATACATGTAATTGATGTGTACCTTACCAGTACTCGTAGTAGCTACTGGGTATTTGATACCGGTGCGGTTGCTCATATTTGTAACTCAAAACAGGAGCTACGGAATAAGCGGAGACTCGTGAAGGACGAGGTGACGATGCGCGTCGGGAATGGTTCCAAGGTCGATGTGATCACCGTCGGCACGCTACCTCTACATTTACCTACGGGATTAGTTTTAAACCTCAGTAATTGTTATTTAGTGCCAGCTTTGAGCATGAACATTGTATCTGGATCTCGTTTAATACGAGATGGCTACTCATTTAAATCCGAGAATAATGGTTGTTCTATTTATATGAGAGATATGTTTTATGGTCATGCCCCGCTGGTGAATGGTTTATTCTTAATGAATCTCGAACGTGATGTTACACATGTTCATAGTGTGAATACCAAAAGATGTAAAGTTGATAAGGATAGTCCCACATACTTGTGGCACTGCCGCCTTGGTCACATTGGTGTCAAACGCATGAAGAAGGTCCATGCTGATGGACTTTTGGAGTCTCTTGATTACGAATCATTTGACACGTGCGAACCATGCCTTATGGGCAAAATGACCAAGACTCCGTTCTCCAGAACAATGGAGCGAGCAACCAACTTATTGGAAATCATACATACTGATGTGTGCGGTCCAATGAGCGTTGAGGCTCGTGGAGGATACCGTTATGTTCTCACTCTCACTGAAGAGTTGAGTAGATATTGGTATGTCTACTTGGTGAAACACAAGTCTGAGACCTTTGAAAAGTTCAAGGAATTTCAGAATGAGGTAGAGAATCAACGTGACCGAAAGATAAAGTTATTACGATCAGATTGTGGGGGAGAATATTTAAGTCACTAATTTGGTACGCACTTAAGGAAATGTGGTATCGTTTCACAACTCATGCCGCCTGGAAAACCTCAGCGTAACGGTGTGTCCGAACGTCGTAATCACACTCTATTGGATATGGTGCGATCTATGATGTCACTCACCAATTTACCGCTATCATTTTGGGGATACGCTCTAGAGACAGCTACATTCACTTTAAATAGGGCACCATCTAAATCCGTTGAGACGACACCGTATGAATTATGGTTTCGGAAGAAACCTAAGCTGTCATTTCTAAAAGTTTGGGGATGCGATGCTTATGTCCAGAAACTTCAACCTGGAAAGCTCGAACCCAAGTCGAAAAAATGCGTCTTCATGGGATACCCTAAGGAAACCATTGGGTATAAGTTCTACCTCAGATCCGAAGGCAAGATCTTTGTTGCCAAGAACGGGTCCTTTCTGGAGAAAGAGTTTCTCTCGAAAGAAGTAAGTGGGAGGAAAGTAGAACTCGATGAAGTACTGCCTCTTGAACCGGAAAGTAGCGCGGCTCACGAAGATGTTCCCGTGGTGCGTGCACCGACTAGAGAGGAAATTAATGATGATGATCAAGGTACTTCGGATCAAGTTACTACTGAACTTCATAGGTCCACGAGGACACATTCCACACCAGAGTGGTATGGCAACCCTGTCCTAGAAATCATGTTGTTAGACAATGGTGAACCTTCGAACTATGAAGAAGCAATGGCGGGCCCAGATTCCAACAAATGGCTTGAAGCCATGCAATCCGAGATAGGATCCATGTATGAAAACAAAGTGTGGACTTTGATAGACTTGCCCGATGATCGGCGAGCGATAGAAAACAAATGGATCTTTAAGAAGAAGACGGACGTGGATGGTAATGTTACCATCTATAAAGCTCGACTTGTCGCTAAGGGTTATCGACAAGTTCAAGGGGTTGACTACGATGAGACTTTTTCTCCCGTAGCGAAGCGGAAGTCCGTCCGAATCATGTTAGCAATTGCCGCATACTATGATTATGAGATATGGCAAATGGACGTCAAAACGGCATTCCTTAACGGCCATCTTAAGGAAGAACTATATATGATGCAGCCGGAAGGTTTTGTCGACCCTGAGAATGCTAACATGGTATGCAAGCTCCAGCGCTCCATCTATGGGCTGGTGCAAGCATCTCGGAGTTGGAACATTCGCTTTAATGAAATGATCAAAGCGTTTGGGTTTATGTAGACTTATGGAGAAGCCTGCGTTTACAAGAAAGTGAGTGGGAGCTCTGTAGCATTTCTCATATTTTATGTGGATGACATACTTTTGATGGGAAATGATATAGAACTTTTGGACAGCATTAAGGCCTACTTGAACAAGTGTTTTTCAATGAAGGACCTTGGAGAAGCTGCTTACATATTAGGCATCAAGATCTATAGAGATAGATCGAGACGCCTCATAGGTCTTTCACAGAGAACATACCTTGATAAGATATTGAAGAAGTTCAATATGGATCAGTCCAAGAAGGGGTTCTTGCCTGTGTTGCAAGGTGTGAAATTGAGCTCGGCTCAATGTCCGACCACGGCAGAAGATAGAGAAAATATGAGTGTCGTCCCCTATGCCTCGGCCATATGGTCTATCATGTATGCCATGCTGTGTACCAGACCTGATGTAAACCTTACCGTAAGTTTGGTAGGAAGGTACCAAAGTAATCCCGGCATGGAACACTGGATAGTGGTCAAGAATATCCTGAAGTACGTGAAAAGGACTAAGGATATGTTTCTCGTATATGGAGGTGACGAAGAGCTCGTCGTAAAGGGTTACGTCGACGCTAGCTTCGACACAGATCTGGATGACTCTAAGTCACAAACCGAATATGTGTATATTTTGAATGGAGGGGCAGTAAGCTGGTGCAGTTGCAAGCAAAGCGTCGTGGTGGGATCTACATGTGAAGCGGAGTGCATGGCAGCCTCGGAGGCAGCATGAAGCAATCTGGATGAAGGAGTTCATCACCGACCTAGGAGTCATACCCAATGCGTCAGGGCCAGTCACTCTCTTCTGTGACAACACTGGAGCTATTGCCCTTGCCAAGGAGCCCAGGTTTCACAAGAAGACCAGGCACATCAAGCGTCGCTTCAACTCCATTCGTGAAAATGTTGAAGATGGATACATAGATATTTGCAAAGTGCATACGGATCTGAATGTCGCAGATCCGTTAACTAAACCTCTTCCGCGAGCAAAACATGATCAACACCAAAACTCTATGGGTGTTCGATTCATCACAATGTAACTAGATTATTGACTCTAGTGCAAGTGGGAGACTGTTGGAAATATGCCCTAGAGGCAATAATAAAATGGTTATTATTATATTTCCTCGTTCATGATAATTGTCTTTTATTCATGCTATAATTGTGTTATCCTGAAATCGTAATACATGTGTGAATACATAGACCACAACATGTCCCTAGTGAGCCTCTAGTTGACTAGCTCGTTGATCAATAGATAGTCATGGTTTCCTGACTATGGACATTTGGATGTCATTGATAACGGGATCACATCATTAGGAGAATGATGTGATGGACAAGACCCAATCCTAAGCATAGCACAAGATCGTGTAGTTCGTTTGCTAGAGCTTTTCCAATGTCAAGTATTATTTCCTTAGACCATGAGATCATGTAACTCCCGGATGCCGTAGGAGTGCTTTGGGTGTACCAAACGTCACAACGTAACTGGGTGTCTATAAAGGTATACTACAGGTATCTCCGAAAGTGTCTGTTGGTTGACACGGATTGAGACTGGGATTTGTCACTCCGTATGACGGAGAGGTATCTCTGGGCCCACTCGGTAATGCATCATCATAATGAGCTCAATGTGACCAAGTGTTTGGTCACAGGATCATGCATTACGGTATGAGTAAAGTGACTTGCCGGTAACGAGATTGAACGAGGTATTGGGATACCGACGATCGAATCTCGGGCAAGTAACGTACCGATTGAACAAGGGAATTCTATACGGGATTACTTGAATCCTCGACATTATGGTTCATTCGATGAGATCATCGTGGAACATGTGGGAGCCAACATGGGTATCCAGATCCCGTTGTTGGTTATTGGCCGGACAGTCGTCTCGGTCATGTCTGCATGTCTCCCGAACCCGTAGGGTCTACACACTTAAGGTTTGGTGACGCTAGGGTTGTAGAGATACTAGTATGCGGTAACCCGAAAGTTTTTCGGAGTCCCGGATGAGATCCCGGACATCACGAGGAGTTCCGGAATGGTCCGGAGGTGAAGAATTATATATAGGAAGTCCAGTTTCGGCCATCGGGAAAGTTTCGGGGGTCACCAGTATTGTACCGGGACCACCGGAAGGGTCCCAGGGGTCCACCGGGTGGGACCACCTATCCCAGAGGGCCCCATGGGCTGAAGTGGGGAAGGGAACCAGCCCCTGGTGGGCTGGTGCGCCCCCTTTGGGCCTCCCCTGCGTCTAGGGTTGGAAACCCTAGGGGTGGGGGCGCCCCACTTGACTTGGGGGGCAAGTCCCCCCCCCCTTGGCCGCCGCCCCCCCTTGAGATGGGATCTCTAGGGGGCCGACACCCCCCCTCCCAGGGCCCCTATATAAAGAGGGGGAGAGGAAGGGCTGCGCACCCCTGCTCCTGGCGCCTCCCTCTCCCTCTGCAACACCTCTCCCTCTCGTAGAGCTTGGCGAAGCCCTGCCGAGATCGCCGCTACTTCCACCACCACGCTGTCGTGCTGCTGGATCTCCATCAACCTCTCCCTCCCCCTTGCTAGATCAAGAAGGAGGAGACGTCTTCCCCAACCGTACGTGTGTTGAACACGGAGGTGCCGTCCGTTCGGCGCTAGGATCTCCGGTGATTTGGATCACGACGAGTACGACTCCCTCAACCCCGTTCTCTTGAACGCTTCCGCGCGTGATCTACAAGGGTATGTAGATGCACTCCTCTCTCTCGTTGCTAGATGACTCCATAGATTGATCTTGGTGAAGCGTAGAATTTTTTTATTTTCTGCAACGTTCCCCAACATCTATGTGGGGTACGAATCACCGTCGATTATCAAGTACCTAGAACCCCTTACTGGGGATCTGTTCACAGCCAGTCACGCTGATTGCATATCTTATGAGGAGCATTTCTTGACATTAGGGGGATATTTCAAGTACCAGAAAGAATGCCTGGAACTCGATTGGAATACTCAAGCCATTTCATCCTCTGATCCACATACCCAAGAGACCGAACTCCAAGTTTGGAAAATCATAAATTTGCAACATCTTGCAAATAATCTACCAGATTCATTTACTGATCTGAAAGGTGTTACTAAATCCATAAATTCGGCCAGAAATGCGCCCGAAAGAATGGAGGTACCAATAAAAACAACTCAACTCCCTATTTGTAAAAGGAGGGGGAGTAGTACGGCCTCTGATATGGAGCAAGCTTCTAGAAAGTAGCAAAGAAAATCAAGGAGAAAAACCTTAGAGTCGGAAAATGCAAGACAACTCAACGTTGACAAACACCTCATGGGTTGTATACACCTAGTGGAAGGGCAACCTCCATAATCCAGTTTCAGTTTGCGCACACTGGGTGGGACGTTGGAACACCCAGACTCAAACATATTGAAAATCACAGAGTCATCAGGGGTGTAGGAAATTTCCATCAACTATGTTGATTCTAGAGAATCATTTGACCGGAATACTACGATGTCGACATATATTTTGCTAAAAGATTGCAGATACCCTTCTCACTGATCATGATCCAAGGACTATCATTGAGTGCCAAAAGCGCTCTAATTGACCTAAATGGAAGGATGTAATCCAAGCAGAAATTGCCTCGCTCAAGAAAAGAAAGGAATTCACTAAAGCAATACCGACACCTCCTAGTGTTTTCCCTGTGGGATTCAAATGGGGTTTTCTCCGGAAACGGAATGAGAACAATGAGGTGGTGAGATATAAAGCGAGGCTCGTAGCACAAGGTTTCACGCAAAAACCCGGCATTGATTTCAATGAGCCATATTCTCCAGTAATGAGTGGAACCACTTTCCGATATCTTATATCTTTGGCAGTGCAAAATAGTATATCTATGCAGTCGATGGACATTGTGACCACATATCTTTATGGGTCACTAGATTCAGATATATATGAAGGTTCCTGACGAAATCTCTATCCCGAATAAAAGTGCAAAATGCAGCATGTATTGTGTAAAGCTGAATAAGTCATTATATGGCTTAAGGTAGTCAGGACGGATGTGGTACAACCGACTCAATGTCCCTTCTTCAGAAAGATTACTCCAATAGTAGTGATTGCCCATGTGTCTTCATCAAGAAGTCCTCTACAGGATTTTGCATCATTTCTATGTACGTTGATGATCTCAACATCATTGGCAACATGATATTGATGAAGCACGCAATCACCTAAAGGGGAATTTGAGATGAAGGATTTGGGTAAAACCAAATTTTCCTTAGGTATTCGACTTGAGCACCTTCCCTCATGTATCATGGTACACCAAGCTGCCTATATCCAGAAAATATTGGAGAAATCCAACGTGGACAAATCCTACCCATCTAAAACTCTCATGGTGGTTCGTTCTCTACACGTAGAGAAAGATCCATTCAAGGCAAGGGATGATGGAGAAGAGGTGTTGGGACCCGAAGTTCCATACCTCAGTGCCATTGGAGCGCTTATGTATCTTGCAAATTGCACGAGACCTGACCTCGCATTTGCAGTGAATCTACTTGCTAGACACAGCGCATCTCCCACCAAACGCCATTGGTCTAGGGTGAAGAATATTTTCCGACATCTCCAAGACACAAAAGATCTTGACCTATTTTCCAATTTCAGATAAATCAGGACTCTGATATGATTGGATATGCAGATGCTGGCTATTTATCTGAACCCATAATGCCAGATCGCAGACCGACTTTGTGTTCCTACATGGTGGTAATGCTATATCATGAAAGTCTTCGAAACAGACTCTGGTGGCAACATCTACCAATCATTCCGAAATAATTTCATTATTTGAAGCATCACGTGAATGTGTATGGCTTCACAGAATGACAAACCACATACAACTGTCATGTGAAATTGATCTGATAGAATCACCTACCATTATCTATGAAGATAATACGGCATGTGTTGCACAGATGCAAACAACATATATCAAGCGTAATATCACTAAGCATATTTATCCTAAATGGTTTTTCCCCATAATCTTCAGAAAAGCGGGGAAATAAGCATCTTGCAAGTTAAATCATGTAAAAATCTTGCCCATTTATTTACCAAAGTCTCTACCAAATTCTACATTCCAGAAATATGTTCATGGAATTGGTATGCGGCGATTTCAGGACTTGCAGGTGTCACAGGGAGTCTCTTTTTTTTTGTGGGGACAGGGAGTCTCTTCTTGATATATCCTTGTTTAAGACATCACATTAAGCTATTTCTCTTCGTGAGTTTTTGTTTCAGATTTTCACCAAAAAATTGATGGAGAACTTTCGGAGGAGAATCTTTTTGAGACGATAGCGCTACATGAATGATCATGAAACGATTCTATATGGTCAAATATAAATTAGGGGAGTGTTATGATTAATTACAAACCTGTAATTAAATGAAAATCTCCTCTTTCTCAAACGACGCCTCTCTCTGGTCTCTCTCTGGAACGGACCCATGCTTTCTTAGCGTCGCGTCTCTCCGGACGATATATATTGTAGGAGTAATTTGCAACTCCGAATTAAGAGTAGTTTCCGTTCGATTCAAAAAGTATCTGCTCCATACAACGGATGGCGATCGTAGATACCAGATTTTATACTCTTTTAAGTAAAAGAAATTGATCAATCGGATCTGGGGTGATGGACGGAACGCTCGACGGCTGCAATCTCTAGCTCTTCCTCGCTGCGGCACCAAGCTCACTCTACTGTCAACGAAGAGAAAAGGGTCACGCCTCACTGCCTCACGCGTCACGCTCCCCCGCCTCTGCTCCGCCGTGCCGCCGCGCCGCCCTAGCATCTTGCTGCGTCGCGCCGTCGCCCCCCGCCTCCGCGACGGCCCTGCTGGTCCAGCTCGTCGCTCGCCGACGCGTTCCCCACCGGCTTGTCGCGTGGGCCCGCGCGGCTGCGTTGCTGCTGCTCCCAGTTCCGGCTGCTCCAGACAGCGTCAGGAGCAAGGTGATTTCCTATGCTTGCATACTAGATCAAGAGATTTCATCTCCATTCCCCATCGAGACGAAGAGTTCAAATTCAATCCACCTTATAATTCTGCAATTGAGCCAGATTCTATTTTATAATCTGTCACGGGTACCTTTTGCCAAAGGTATAAGCGGCTAAGCGCTCAGTGTTTGGTCCCGGGCTTGCTCCAATCCCGGCTCCGCCGCTGTCCACACGATCTGCTGTGCCAACGGCGACGGGACAAAAGATGCCACGGCGAGCAGATTGTTTTCTTTTTGTTTCTCTGGCTTGTTTGGATTGATTGTTTGGGGATTATTACTGTGCTGTGGCTGAGGAAATCGATTCACAAAGACTACGAACTAGAGCAAGCAAACAACAGATGAATAATAGTAAAAGACAGGAATTTCATCTAGGCAATCGTTGACCAAGGAAGAAATGAATGCACACAAGTTTGATCTGAGTTGACCCCCATAGGATTTTTTTGCTTGGGTGGTATATTAGAGATTAACTTCTGAAAGATATTTGTGGTTTTAACTGAATTCCCCATGCCCATCATTTGGTCGGCGCCTGTCCAAGCTGCTCATCTTGTGGGTGTTACTGATTCATCAATTCCCCTTCATAGTACCGTTACACGATAATACCAGTTGCCAATCGCTCCAATTTGACCTTGGCTGGTTGCCTTCTGAATCACTGAATTATAGTTCGGCCACAATTTGACATTTCCGTTGATCTTTTGTTGTAAGAAATGCAGACCCCTTGCCTGGGGGAGGATAAGTTTTTTGCAAAATTAAGTACTCCCTCCATCCCAAAATAAGTGTCGCTGATTTAGTACAACTTTACTTGACTAATATATTTTGGTACCTCTTTTAAGCTGCAGAAACTGATCAAGTATTTTGTTTTTGTGATGGATACCCTCTCCCTCTTATTTTATAATCTGGATGAAATTGTAGGTGACTCATTCCTGGGCAGGTGCTGCTTGTTGCATAATATGATACACACTTTATTTTTTGACCTCATAATATGTTACACTCTTGCTTTCACTACGTTCTTCTCTCTCTATCATATACAGTATGCTGTTTCGTAAGGTAATATGTTTATACCAAAGTCTTGATATGCACCTTTTGTAATTGCATGTATTTCACATTTTTCGCGAGATGTATTTTACATTTGAACACTGTACAATATATGGAAATATAAATGCTCAATTGCTGTTTCTTTTGCCTTATTGCAGTAAATGAGATTATGAGTTGCATTGAAAGGTAGTTCATGAACACAGTGCTAACCATGTCTGGTATCGATGATGAGGAGCCACATCAGGTTCATCAGTTTATGAACAGAGCAGTAGCTATGTCAGCTATGGATGTTAAGGAACCACCTTCAGTGGTTTCCATTGATCCATCACGGTCAGTGAATATAGTTGACGAGGACGATGATTGGGTTATAGTCAAGAAACAGCGGATCACCATATTGATCCCTCCACTATCACCTGCGGCTGCAAGCCCTCAAGCTGGCACACCCAAGTTAAGTTCTAGACAAGTTAGCCTACCAAGAATGAGCAGGAGAAACTGCAATGCTGCCACAAAGAAGCATCCAAAACATTTTTCTACGAAGAAATCTTTGGAGGGCCTTGGCGTCGACGCCAATATCAAGAAAGCTCGAACTTGCCCTTCTGAAAGAATTGTTCATCAAGACGATGCAAAGATGAAGGGAGAATCGTCACGAAGTGCTGCTGCCGCTGTTGTAAGGTCTGAATGGACTAAACATGCTGTTGAAGGATTGTCCCATCAAGCCGCAGAGAAAGCAACAAGTCCACTCGGAAACATGTATGATCCTGGGCTGCCAGTTATTTCTTCAAATGTCACAAATAAGGTACTGCGAGCACGACTTCTTCAGAGACGGGTTGCTCGGTTCGGCGGGCTGAGGAATTGGCTTTTGACTTGCGGTCTTGGATGGTTTGTCAAAATATTGGACAGTGAAGGTATTGGGATGTACCAGATGGTCTCCCTTACAATGAGCCAGCTGAAAGAGATGGGCCTTATTGCCGTAGGACCCCGGAGAAAATTGATCCATGCTATTGACAGTATCTGCAAGCCCGGTCAGTTCGAGATGTTTTCTTGATCTCAAGTGTGTTTCGGTTCGTTTGTTAGATGTTTTGATGCTAGTCGGTTCAGTGACTGCAGCCGTGTGCAAATCCCTCGAATGGTTCGATGCTCTGTTGTAACTTAGAACTGAAAATGCAACTCATGTTAAAAATGCTTTTAAGTAGAAAATTAGAAGGCTATCGTTCGATCTGCTCTGTGAAATAGTATGATCCATTGTAAGAACATCTCGCATAGAAATGGATTTTTGAATAGATCAATCTGCTACCTTAAGGTAAACGTCGACGCTGCAGCTGCACATATTGCTATCTCCGGTGCAGCTACTGCCGGGGTTGCCACCGTTGTCCAGGTCAGAGGCGTGGGTGGACGACGTCCAGGTGGCACCGGACCCACAAATCAGTGGCTAAAGTGAAGGTGTATGGATGTGAGTCGTGCGAGCCGAGTCGAGTGAGGTGTGTGTTTAGAAACGCAGGTCGAGCTGTACTCTGGTTATCGTTGATGAATGAAAACGTCGGAACCCTACAATCGTCGAGCTGTACCTCTCTCATCTCTCCACCGAGCCTCTCTGCTCTGCGATTGTTAAAAAAAAGGGGCCTGTCTGCTCATCCCCAATTCCTCCACGATTCGCAAATCCTACCGAGAACCCTACAATTGGTACGCACGATCCGACCGTAAAATTCCACTGCGATGGGTGCAAATTTTGTTTCGGTAATATTTCGTGCAAAATCACTACCTAGGTTGGCTGGATTTGTAGGAGGGCTGCATGGCACCGTCTAAGCGCCAATTGATCGTCACCGCAATGGGGGCGCAATATTGAGCAGAATCAGCCCTAGTTGGCGGCGCTGCTCTCCGCACGACGAATTTGAGCAAGCAAATTTGAAGCCACGCAGGATCGGGGTGCGGCAAGCTGAGCGCCTTGTCCCCCCGGGCACGGCAATGAATGCGGCGGCTGACCCGTCCACGGCGACCGGCGTCACCATGGAGACCGGCATGTCGTCCGCGACCCGGCCATCACAAGTGACAAGTCGAGGTACCCCGCCTCGCCAACAAGTCTTCGTTGCCGGAGACACCGGAGGAACCACCAGCGGCCGTGGGCTGCGTCACTCACAACATCGGGTTAACCGTTGGAACAGAGTGATCCGCGTGCAGAGGTGGCACACGACACGACACGAGCTTCCTCCTAGGGATCGACGCCGGGAGTTGGTACCAGATCGCGACTGGGAGTGCGCCGTCAAGCCGGGCAAGCATGACTTTCCTCCTTCTCCGGGCACCAACCCCCGTGGCCCCGTCTCTGGATCGACTTGACCTGTTGACCATCACCTATTTTGACATGTATCAGGAGGTACCACTCTGTATCAGGCAAGCGCTCAAACGTTGTCGTCGTCATCATCGTGAGTGGCCTTGGGATGATTTCGCTCGGGAATTTGAGTTGGAATTTGGGCATGAAGAATATGGCAGTCATATGACAGGGCTGCTGCAACTGCAACTGAAGCAAATTGGCAGAGTTTCCTAGTATCGTTCTAAAAGATTGCAGTCTCCAGCTGGTGGTACTCGAGGTGTGATTCTGGCAAGAATTTGGGACGAAGAACTGAAGTTTAATCGTCCTCCCCCAACATTTTTCAGCAGGGTATCCACCTGTTGCTCCAAATCAGTAAACCCAGGTGCATGGAAAACCCTGACGACTATGGCAGAAGCCGTCAGTTGAGGGACTCTCGGCGCTCTAATGTGGGTTGCTTTCGCTATGGAGAAAAAATACAGAGAGGAACATCAATGCACAGAAACCGATGCAGCTATTGGGTGAACATGGGAGAATTCTGACAGAGGAAGCAGTGCAAGCATTGGAACTGTTGTCTGAACCTGAAGTGGTTGAGTGATGTCAACTTTCCCTGAATCTGAATGTTTGTTTCTGGAGTTAAAACAAGTGACACCGTTCGTCTCCTAGTTCTAGTTGGAAATCAACTTATGTTCACTCTAGTGGATTCTGGAAGCAATTATACCTTTGTGGACGAAAACTTTGCTCCTCGCACTGCTTTAAACTGTGTGTTGGCACTGACAGTCAAAGTTACAGTGGCTAATGGACAGCTGATGCAGTCTCAAAAGTTAGTTCCAGCTCTGTCATGGTTGCACATTCCAAACTACTATGCGTGTACTGCAGCTAGGAGCGTATGATACAGGCTCTGTAATTTCTGCACAATGGCACTCTAGTCACCTTGCAGGGGATTCATTCTCCAATGTCAGGCGACTTAGCAATCCATTTATTTGTACCAGTTGGATAATGTGTTCCATGGGCCATGGAGATTGTTAACTATACTCTAGATGCATCTGATATCCATACTTCAGAACGGGCATGTGAAGTAATTGCCCTGCTTGAGGAGTTCAGTGACATTTTCGACGCTTCCACCAAATTATCGCCCCATCGTGCTTCCGATCACTTATTCACCATGTAGCCAGGACATAGACTACTGATGGTCTGCAAGTGCACAGAGTACAGTTGTATCTTTTTTGAAGTAAGGGTATCGATCCCACACGAAGCACATGAAATGTTATTTGCCTCTCGTGGAGGTTTACGGAGATGTACGTGCACATTAATTACAGTCCAATGCAGAGTGGAAACGGAGATTGGAAGTGTTGCAAATGATTGGCGACTGAAACTAATGCGCAAGAGTGTAATATCCTAAAATTCTAAATTTTGAAATGTTAATGATTTAAATATGATCAATTAAAGTTGTGTGTGTTGTTTGAATTTAGCTAGGTTTGACTAGGATTTGAAACTTTTGGTGTTAAAATAAATATTACCGAAAAAGGCTTTCGCCCCGCTTTATAAATAAAGCAAACCGCCAAGGACAAACAAGCAGAGTCAAGTCCACACACACTCACGCACCCAAGTCACACGAACAAGTATATAGGTTCTGCTGAGAGCACAGCTCAAGAAGCTCAAACAAAAAAAAAAGGCAGCAAATGCCGGGCGAAGGAGACGTCTAGTCCGGCTCCGGCGGAGGCGGCGAGGGAGGCGGCGACAGGCGGACGGCCATCGATCGGAGGTCGGCGATGAAGGCTGAGATGGCGTCACGGTCCAGGGGACGGCTAAGCGGCCGCCAAAGCTGCAAAAAACCCGAGAGTTTAAAGAGAGCGTCAGTAGATCGACGAAGAGGAGTGCGCTGAATCACGAGCTTATTGCGAACAGTCCAGAGGGTCCAGGCGAGGACCCCAATCTCAAGCCACCTAATGTGGCGAGAAGTCGCGGGGGACGACTGGAGTTCGTCAAATAAGTCAGGGAAGTTGGTGTGGCACCAATTTCCGCCGACCACTTCGCGAAAGCAACTCAGAGGAACTGGGCGGACACGCAGGAGAAGAAAATGTGGTTCGAATCTTCGGGAACCCCACAGAGTGGGCAGAGGCCAGTGCCCGGGCCATTGCGCTTGAGAACCTCCACCCCGGACGGGATCCGGCCACGAATCCATTGCCACATGAAGATACGGATCTTCAGCGGCAAGCGGATGGGCCAGACTAGCGACAGAGGGAGAGGGGCGGCAGATGGTGCGATGGCCAGGTAGAGAGATTTGGTGGAGAATTGGCCCGAAGGTTCGAGGCGCCACCAGACTAGGTCAGGCGCACCATCCAGTGTCGTGTAGAGAAATACAGTCGAGTAACTCACGCCAGGCGGTGGATTCCATTGGACCAAAGGCCCGCCGGAAAGCAAGGCGCCCTAAGTCAAGAAGGCCCTATCAACGGAGATCACGGGGTCAACGGCAATGGAGAAGAGACCAGGGAAGCGAGACGCGAAGGGAATGCCCCCGGCCCACCGATCAAACCAGAAAAGCGTCGAAGTTCCCGCGCCCACCGAGATGGACGTCCCGATGCGGAGGACCGGAAGGAGCTGGACGATCGACTGCCAGAACTGAGAGCCTCCGGACTTCTGGCAGAAGGCGAGAGGCTGCCCACGCAGGTATTTGTTCCGGATGATGTCAAGCCAAAGACCACCATGTCCCTGCGAGATTCGCCAGAGCCAGCGGGAGAGGAGGGCAATGTTCATCCGTTTAGAGCACATGATGTCAATGCCCCCCTGCTCCCGGGGCTTGCAAATGTCAGGCCAGCTAACCATATGGTATTTCTGCTTCTCCTTGTCACCCGCCCAGTAAAAGCGGGACTGGATCTTGGCAATCTCCTTGTGGAGGGTCTCGTGGAGGCTGTAGAAGCTCATTAGGAACAAGAGGAGGCTGGAGAGAGAAGAATTGCTGAGAATAGTCCGGGCTACTTTGGACAACCACCGTCCCTGCCAGGGTTCGACGCGGGTTTGTAGCTTGGCCACTAAGGGGCGCAAGTCCGCGACGGTGAGCCTGGAGTCACTAATGGGCGTTCCCAAGTAAGTAGTGGGAAGAGTGCCCATGCGGCCTGTTGGCGATGGCCAAAGACTCGGCAGGGGGGTATCCCATCACCATCACATCGCTCTTGTCGAAATTGATCTTGAGACCCGACATCTGCTGGAAGCAGAGGAGAAGGAACTTGAGGTTGGCGATATCGTTCTCCAAGCCTTCAACCATAATGATAGTGTCGTCGGCATACTGGAGAATGGATATCCCAGAGCCCCCGGCGAGGTGGGGAGTGATCCCACGAATATGGCCCGCTGCTTTCGCCTTATCGAGGATGGATGCTAGCGCGTCTACGACCATATTGAACAAGAACGGGGAGAAGGGATCGCCTTGTCTAACCCCACATAGGGTGGGGAAGAAGGGGCCAATCTCGCCGTTGATGTTCACGGCCGTACGACTGCACGTGACCATTTGCATGACACGAGTAACCCACCGGTCGTCAAAGCCCTTCCGAAGAAGGACCTCCCTAAGGAAGGACCAGCTAACCGTGTCGTAGGCTTTATGAAAGTCAATCTTCAGGAAGACCGCCTTGAGGTTTTTGGAGCGGACCTCATGGAGGACTTCATGAAGGACTAGGACCCCATCCAGGATGTACCGCCCCTTAATGAAAGCCGTCTGGTTGGGGTGCGTGACACGGTCGGCCAGCAGGGTCACCCTATTGGCATACCCTTTAGCCAGGATCCTGAAGATGACGTTGATGACCGTAATCGGCCGAAATTGACGAATGTCAAACGCCCCGGCAACCTTCGGGATGAGCGAGATGATCCCATAGTTGAGTCGCCTGAGGTCAATGGAGCCAACGTAGAACTCATCGAAGATAGCCATGACCTCTGGTTTAATCACGTTCTAGAAGGCCTGGAAGAATCTCACAAGAAGGCCATCCGGACCCGGTGCAGAGGAGGAATTCATGCCCTTAATGGCTTCCCAGACCTCCTGCTCGGAGAAAGGGGCCGTAAGGGCCGAGTTCTCCACATCAGACACCAACTGGGATCTGGCCCAGCAGTCGTGGGCAAGAGAAAGGCTGCTCCGAGGAGCGGCAGAGAACAAGGATCTATAGAGTCCGTCGACGTGGGACCGGATGTCGCGGGGGGACTGCAGAAGTGTCTCCCCCTCCCACAAGAGGGGGATGGTATTGCATCTACGACGGCCATTGGCAATGGCCTGGAAGTATGCCGTATTCGCGTCGCCCTTCAATACCCACTTCTGAGCCCCCCGGAGGCGCCAATAGGCCTCCTCATCAGTATAGATCACGAAGAGCTGGTCTTCCAGGTCGTACCGGGACAGCCACTCATCCGGAGAAAGCCCAATAGTATCAGCGCGCAGGTCAAGGGCCTGGATCGCTGATAACAACGTCTTCTTACGCTCACGAAGGTCGCGCCCCAGATTAGCCCCCCACCCCTTCATGAGCTGACGGGCGCGCTTCGCGCAGAAGTGCCACAAGTCAATGGCCGAGGGGGGCGGGGGTGGGGATGGGAGCGAGCCTCGATCCACCGAGTGCCAACCGCCTCAATGAAACCGGTTTGAGAGAGCCAGAATGTCTCGAACCGGAATCTGGGGGGGACGGGAGGGCGCTCGTCAGCTGAAGAGAGGAGAAGGGGACGTGGTCCGAGCCAATCCTGGTGATGGCGCGGAGGGAAGCTAAGGGGCAGCGGAGGTCCCATTCCGGGGACACTAGGACCCGGTCCAGGACGGACTGGGTCGGGGAGGCTTGCCGGTTGGTCCAGGTGAATCTGGCACCAACCCGGTCAATCTCGCGGAGGCCAAGGTCGGCAATGAAGTCATTGAACATCTGCATCTGGGCAAAGCATACATTGGCATTGCTCTTGTCCTCCGCCACGCGGAGGAGGTTAAAATCGCCACCAACCACCACCGGGAGGGGGGCCGAGGAAATCTTCCGGTGAAGCTCCTCGAGGAAGGCGGCAGACCGACTATGGTCTGCGGGCCCGTAGACAATGATGACCTCCCACTTGAAGTTGAGGGACCTCTCGAAAAGTTCCATGCTCACGAAGAACTCCCCCGGTCCATGCTGCCCACCTCAAAGGTGGCATCCTTAACGCCTAAAAGGATGCCACCCGACTGGCCGGCGCTCCCACTAGGAGGGAGCCAATACGCAAAGAGGTGGGAGCTCAGGCGATCGATCTCAGGAAGCGAGAATTCGAGTCGCATGGTCTCCTGGATGGCAACAATGTCAATGTGTTCGTCACGCATGTACTCGATGAGTTGGCGGCGTCGGCCATCATGGACGAAACCGCGGATGTTCCAGAACAGAGCACGCATTAAGGTGCCATTGGGGGGGCTGCTTGACCCCAGAACACGAGAGGCACTTTGGGCCTGGAGAGCCGCAGTGCGGGAACGGGTGCGGCCCCGGATCTCGGTCACTCCCACCAGGGGAGGAGGACCGATCTGCCGCGGCTCAGCCGGAAGAGAGTTCTCCCCGGATGGGGGAGGGACAGGGGGCAAGAGGAGAGCCGCACGGGCCTCCGCGAGCTTCCCATCCAGGATCTCACGGGCGCGGATCGCCGCAATCTGGACTAAGGGGGGGCCAGATTCCCCCCCAAAAAAATGATCGTAGAATCCAAGGCCACCTTCGCAAGGTTGCCAAGGGGGATCGACTCGAGAGCAGGGAAGGAGCAAGATGACGCCGAGGAGGGGACGGTGGGCGTACCTGGCTCCAGGTTCCGAGCAGCGGCCCGAATCTCCACCCGCTCAGAGATGGGCAGAGCCGGACTACCCTCGGGATGAGCAGCATCCAGCCGAGCACTCCGACGAGATGCCGTCACCGGGGAGGACGTCGATCTGCCCCGGCGAGAGTAGGCAGCTGACCGAGGAGGGGGTGGCTGGGCGGCCACGGGGGTGGTCACCCTGGCCTCCCCATCCAAGGTCAGGGCCCCAGCGGGAGCGGCCAGAGAATCGGGCCCTGCGCAGCTGAGGAGGGTCGGTGTCGGGGTCGGAGCCGAGGGAGGAAGCAGCAGAGGCGGCAGTGCCTCGGGGGGAGGAGGCTGAGCGGCCGCGAGGGGGGACGCCGGGGGGTGGGCGTCGAGCCCCAGGGCTACAGCCACCTCAGGGGGAACCGACGGCGCAGGGAGCAGCTGACCGGGATCCGGAGTGGCAGCCGGAAGGGGGGCCAGCTCCGGACCCGGTGAAACGAGATCTGCCGATGAGGGGGAGTGTGGGGAAGAAGCCGGGCAGACGACCAGGCCGACACTGGAGATGTCGCTCTCCTCGGAGGAAGACGCCACGTGGACCAGGGGGACACCGAGAGCCAGGAGGGAAGCAGCCTGGCGACCCTTGCCCCCGGCTGCCGGCGGCGGGGGCGAGGGGGAAGGGGAGCGGGAGTCCTCCGATCCCCCCTCGTCATCGGAGTGATGCGAGCGAGCATGGTGGCGACCGCGGTAGATACTAAAAGGACTAAAAGTTAAAATGAATATTCAAATGAGAGAGACTAAAAGGACTTTCCCGAATGTTTATTTGGATCTTATTTCAAATTTCGAGATTATTCAAAGTTATTTCAACTTAGATACGAGAGAGGATGACATGACTTCCTCAAATAAAAAAATTGGAGAACAATGAATATTATTTTATTTGGATTTGAGTATTTGAGACGATGCCAACTCAAAAATAGAATCATAAAAGAGAAGGTAATGTGACTCCTTCAATATAAATGAGTTGGGAAATGTTTCAAAAATAATTTGGATATTTTATTTGGAGTTCAAAAATATTTTGGGAATTATTTATAAGCCCTACATTTATTTTAGGGAACATTTCTAAAGCCCAAAATAAAGTTTATAAAAATATGTACGTATCTTTTATATATATTAGGCTGGAATTATAAAAAGCCAATGATGCTCCTGTCGCCGAGAAGCGCACAGATATACTCTGCTTTCAAATATGCACCTCGTACTGGTATCTTCTGATCCCGGGGAGTTCCGGTCCGTGGCCATCATCAACACCAAATGCCACCGCAGTCGTTTTTCTCAATTGCCCGTGAGCACGCCGCCACCCCACAACCCTAGATGACGTGGTGTCCTCAAAACCATTCATTGTCACTTGATCCAACGGCCGGAACCCGCCATCCGCGTGAACCATTTTTGACGAATCAGCACACACCAGTGACACTCCCAGAGCAGCCGCAACATCAGTTACAAATCGTTGCCACTGTAGACTTTCTGATACCATTTGTCCGAATATTGTTTTGGCTATTACTATTGATCTACTCAGTCAAATTAAATGAAACTTCTTTCCTATGTGTCTATATTTACCATGAAAATCCAATTGCATCATTAGTTTCAAATTTTGGACTTCTCAAATTTGAGAAATTCAAATTTGAATTCAAACCTCCTTTTGATCATATCTTGCAAACCGTATCACATTTTCAATTGATTCCTTTTGCACCAAAACACTTGTGTCATATATTTTCTATTCATATCTAATATACTCCAATTGAAATATTTTGACATTTCTAAATTGAAATTCAATTCAAACTTCATGTCATTATAACTTGAGTTGTGGTGTTCCTTTTCAATCAATTCTTTGTGCAACGAATACCTATGTTCAATACGATATATTACACAACTTGTACGTTGTTTTCCAGATACTTTTGACCATGTTTTATACTATCTCCAATATAAGCTTATATAGCAATTGTTCGTTATTCATTGACTCTTTTGAGTTGATTCCTTCACGTGTCACCTTATAGCACTTGGACCCATACCATATATATGATGTTTTGTAACCTTGCCATATTATTTTATTTCTCTTTTGATTCTTATTCATGGCATGGTTGTTTATTTGGATTATTTTGTTTATGATAGACTGCTCGGAGCGTGACCAACAGAATTATCAAGATTGTGAGTGCGACGATCTTCATCAAATGTACAAGGCAAGTTACACCTTTATCATACTTCATCCTATTATTTTTCTATACATGTAGTTCTATATCACATTACTATGCATGTGTAGGAATATTATGATAGTATGTTATTGCAATTAAGATTTAGCTTAGTATAAGCCTTGTAGATCAATGGTAGTTATATTCTTACTATGTTATGTAGACATGAATTGGTTCGTGTATGCACTGAGCTTATGTGAGAATCATATAATGACTTGACTAGAAACTAAAGATAGAGTTCACCTCGGGCGGAAGTGCTATTGCGGGGTGGTTTCAAGAATATCATGGTTTCTACCCTCTAAATGTAAGTGCAATGTCGCCCAGGTTCAAAAAGATCAGATAGACTTAGTGACTAGTAGCTTCCATGTCCAAGCACCAGCTATCTAGGCTCTGGCTTAGTTGAGTAGGTTGTGGAAGCCTCGCCTGGGCAAGCTAGCAGATGTAGATTTTGAGTAGGTGTATCTGCTGCTAGTGGGTGGAGGAGACTGCTTCTGAAAGACTCCATCTCAATCTTCGGGTTGAGTCTAGTGAGTAAAGTCTACAAATCTCTACAGAGTCTAAAAACAAATCATGATTAGGCGTGTTCCAAGTTAGAGACGAATTTGAGCAGCTAGACCATTACAGTTCTTAGATGATCTTGACAGATGAATCACCTTAATAAAACTTGAGTGAGGACCTTAATGATGGGGATAGATTGGAATTGGGGTGAACAATTTAACCATATATATTAATGGTACCCAGGTTCGGGCCATCAGAGGTTGGAATCTCTTGAGTGATTTCTTGCTGCCGCACGGATAGCTTGTGTAGGACCTCCAGGAATGTCTCAGTTGGGACTGGTTCCCGAGCTGCCCTCATGCGTGCCAAGTTGTTGGCTGGCACGTTGTCAATATGCTTGATGTGGTGTAGTTCGATGCCATCGATTTTTCCTTCCAGCTCGCATACACCACAATATGGGACCATATTTGGGTCTTTGGTGTTGAACCTCTTCATCACCTACTGAACGACAAGGTCGGAGTCGCCGCAACAAATGAGGAGACATATTCCCATGGAGGCTGCAGTGCAGAGCCCGTGGAGGAGTGTTTCATATTCTTCCACGTTGTTGGAGTTAGGAATTGTATCTGTAGGACAAGTACATCCTATCACTGCATGGTGAGATGAGGACAACTCCCCGACCCGCAATCCTTGGACGGTTAAAGAACCATCAAAGTACTTAAGCTAGTACTCGAGGTCAACATTTGTGGTATCTATCGGGCTTCGTTCCACTCGACAATGAAGTCAGTGATGGCCCAATATTCGACGGGAGAGCAAGGCTTGTATGTGATCTCGAAGGGTAGGAGCTTGATTGCCGATTTGGCCATGCAGCCTGTTGCGTCTTTGTTGTTGATGATTGTCGACAGCAGGGCGTGACTGACAACCATAATGGGATTTGCCTAGGAGTAGTGATGTAGCTTGTGGGCCGCCATGAACACGCTGTACATGATGTTCTGATAATGTGGGTAGTGGGCCTTGCATGATGTCAGAACTTTGCTAACGTAATATTCGGGATTCTGAACCCGCTGTGCCTTACTGGCTTCTTCCCGCTCTACTGCCATAACTACACTAACCACATGTGTGGTTGCTGATATGTATAGCATCAACAACTCTGACTACGTTGGGAGGCCAATGGTGGTCTGGATTGCAAGATGCGCTTGAGGTTAATGATTGCGGCCTTTGCTTCGCCGCTCTAGTAGAAATTTTCATTCTTCCGCAGGAGGCGGTAAAGCGGAAGCGAGTTCTCCTGAGCAGGGATATGAAGCAGCTGAGGGCTGTGATGCACCCCACGATCTTCTAGACCTCTCGGATCTTTTCTGGGGGCTTCAAGTTGATGATGGCTTGTGAAAGAACATCCGGTGCCCCCATGTTTGGTTTTGGTAATTGATGACAATCTCTACGGACTAATGGTTGCCTTGAGTTATATTTTAAGGGTTTGTCCATAGGTTTTTCTTGAAGACCATTTGTTGGTCTCAAGGATAGTATGTGATGACCAAGGTGCTATTCAAGGAATTATCGAAAGATTGGTCATGTGAGAGGTTGATCAAGACTAAGTCAAAGAGTGAATCAAGTTGATAAACTCACAAAGCGTACAAGATGTACCGAGAGGGATCAAGTGATCCCATGGTATATTAAGCATTGTCCAGTACGCTTTGTGTACTAACCCATGGTCTACGTGAGAGTTCTATGTGGGGTTAGGTATGTTTCCATGGGTTTGCATTAAGAGGAAGATCTCATACAACCCATGGAGGATGACATCAAGTGGTGATCGTCATCAAGATTGTGGTTTGCAAGTTCAAGTGGAGCGTCACGAAGAGATCATGTATTTGTCGTCATCTATCCAACAAGCTTGAGTTTGCTCAATTCAGAGCTCATATGCAGAAGTTATGGCAGTTCTAGTTTTCTTGCTGCATCTGTTTTGCTCAAGGGGTTGCTTGTTGCACCCCTGCGGTAGTACTGCTCTAGATAACACTAGTACCGCTTTTAAGCGGCAGTACCGTTCCCAGTCGGGTGGTAGTTGTAACGCCCCAGATTCGTTGCGCCAGGTGTCCGCCAGTTATTCGCCTTCGTTGCCATGTCATTTGCTTGCGTGTTGCACTTTGCCATGTCATCATATGCATTTCATATCGTGTCATCATGTGCATCGCATTTCCATACGTGTTCATCTCTTGCATCCGAGCATTTTCCCCGTTGTCCATTTTGCGATCCGGCACTCCTATGTTCCCCGGCGCCCCCTTTTGCCTCTCTTTTGTGAGTGGGTGTTAAACTTTCTCGGAATGGCCCGAGGTTTGCCAAGCGGCCTTGGTATAGCACCGGTAGACCGCATGTCAAGTTTCGTGCCATTTGGAGGTCGTTTGATACTCCAACGGTTAACCGGGTAACCGTAAAAGTCCCTTTCTCTTTGCAGCCCAACACCCCTCCAAAATGGCCCAAAACCCACCTAACTCCCCTCCATGCTCTCGGTCGTTCGATCACGATCGCGTGGCCGAAAACCGTGCTTCATTTGGACTCTCCTAGATCCCTCCACCTATAAAAACACCTCCCCATCCAAAAAATCCCGGTCCAAACCCTAGCCTCCTTCTTCCTTCCGCCGCCGGACGCGTCCGCCCGACGGCCGGACATGTCCGTCTGCTCCCGCACCCAATCCAGGTCTGGCGCGTGTCCCGCAGCTCCTCCCCGCCGCCGGGCCCGCTCAGCCCATCGGCAGGCCCGCCCGAGCCCATCCAGGGCCCGAGCGCCGCCCGCGCGCCGTCGTTGTTGCGCCCGTGCGCCCGCCGGACCCCGCCGCCGGTCGCCTTGCTCCGCCGCCACGCCATGGCTCCGTCGCCGCACCGTGGCCCGGGCTTCCCTCCGTGCCTCGCCGCCTCCGGCGCCGGCCTGGGCCGCCGCCGCGCCCTCCGGCCTCGTCGCCTGCGCGCCTCCTGCCGGCGTCCACGGCCCGCGCCCCGCCGTCTGAGCCGCTTCCCGAGCGCCCCCGCCTCTGGACCCCGCGCCCCTGCACCGGCGTCCCTCCGTCGCGCCGCCCAAGCGCCGCCGCCTCCCGCGCCGGCCACCGGAGCGCGCCTCCGCGCCGACCCCGCGTCGTCCCCGCTCGCCGGAGCACCACCGAGGGCCGGATCCGGCGAGATCCGGCGCCCTCAGCCAGTCAACGCCGCCGCCAGGTGGGACCCGCCCGTCAGCCTCACGACGCGGACATGTCCTCCTGACCCTGGACATGTCCGTCCAGTCAACACCCCCGCGAGGTCTATTTTTTTGCCCGTCTTTTCTGAAAAATCATATTATGTTGCATTATTGTGATGGGTGTAACTCTGTGCATGTAGCTCCATTTTGTGCGTGTAATATGTCAAATTGTTCGCCTCGACGAGTACTTCATTTCATTCCATTGAGTCATTTTCATTTGAGCTCATCTTAATGCCCGAAATGCTGTTGGAAGAGTGCATGTTGATGTTAACCTGCTGAAACTGTTATAACTTGCTCATTTGTCATTTTTGCCATGATTGATGTGTGCATCCTATGAGGTTGATGTCTACATGTATTTTGATCTATGCTATGCCATCTTTCCAGAGGTGCTTACCATGTATTTTTGTGAGTTGTGTGCTGAGTGCATCAAGCTTGTTAAGGAGAGTACTTGCTGTTGCTGTTTTCGTAACAGATTCTGTTATATTTTGTTGCTATGTTAACATGCTTCTACTAATCATTCTATGCATAATCTGGGGATGTTCTATAAACATGTTTTGATCTACATGTTATGCCCTATCCATCCATGCCCCTGGTTGCATTTATAGCTTGCTGTAGATTGTTCATATCTTGCTCCAAACTTGCTAAAAAAAATGTTGTTGTGAGCCTGTTAACATTAAGTTCAGTTGCTTCCATGCTTATTGTCAGCGATCCATGCACCCTATGACCTTACTCTTGCCATGCTTAACTTCACAAACATGCCTTCTTACTGTGGTTGCCTTGCCATGCCATGTATTGCTCTGTGTTGAGTGGTTCAAGCTCACCAACATGCCTACTTATTGTTGTTCCTGCCATGTATGAATCTGTAATATAACTTGCCATGTTTACATGGGTGCCATCATATTTTCTGTGTCTTTTTTGCTCATGGTTAGTAAAGGACTTTTGATCTATGCAATTAGTAGATTCATGCCATGCCTTTGTTTGCTATGATAAGTTCCTGTAACATGTTGTTTGATAGCTCTAAACATTGCAACCTGATGTTATTTCCTGATAAGTCTGAAACTGTTATTATTTGCAATCTTACCATGTGTGTTTGAGCATGTTCTAGTTGTTTCTGGAGATAGCTCAGTGTTCATGTTTTGTTATGCTTTACCAGTAATTCATGCCCATGCCTTTTGTTTTTATGTTGGGGTGGTGTAGCTTTTTGTTTTGATGCTTGTAAGATGCCTAGTTGCTGTTATGGACAGATTGTTGTTATGACTTGTATAGTGTGTGTGTGTGTTGCACCGTTGCTCCGTTTTGAGTGTGCTCTATATGAAACTTGCTTGATTTTGCATGTAGCTTCATATTATCATGTTGCATCCTTGTTTTGAGGTGTTTGCTTGATGTTTGGGTGCATTTTGCATAAATGCCATGTTTAACTTGTTTTGCTCATATCTTCTAGGCCGTAGCTCCGAACTAAATGAACTTTATATGTAACTTGACTAGAATTTCGTGTAGATCATCTTGGTGCATCTTAACTTGCTGTTTAACAACTTGAACATAAGGTTTATTCAGATCTGGACCAATTTCGAAATTTGCATATGAGGACTTACCGGAATTGTTATATGTTGTTTCCGGCCTCATTTAAACTTGCCTTGATGTGTTGTTCTTGTTTGCATCATCTCTTGCCATGAGTAGCTTCATGTAGCTTGGTCATGCATCATGCTTGTTGTGCATCATGCCTTGTTCAAGTGTGGTGTGTTTACCTATGTTGTGTGCTTCTTCTTGTTAGTTCCTGTTTCGTTGCGATCGTGAGGATTCGTTCGTCTACGGTTGGTTCGGCTTCATCCGTTCGTCTTCTTCATGGACTCGTTCTTCTTCCTAGCGGGATTTCAGGCAAGATGACCGCTACCCTGGATCTCACTACTATCATTGCTATGCTAGTTGCTTCGTTCTATCGCTATGCTGCGCTACCTATTACCTGTTTATCAAGCCATCCCATATTGCCATGAACCTCTAACCTTTGACACCTTTCCTATGCAAACCGTTGTTTGGCTATGTTATCGCTTTTGCTCAGCCCCTCTTATAGCGTTGCTAGTTGCAGGTGAAGTTGAAGATTGCTCCATGGTGGACAGGGTTTATGTTGGGATATCACAATATCTCTTATATTATTAATGCATCTATATACTTGGTAAAGGGTGGAAGGCTCGGCCTTATGCCTGGTGTTTTGTTCCACTCTTGCCGCCCTAGGTTCCGTCATACCGGTGTTATGTTCCCGGATTTTGCGTTCCTTACGCGGTCGGGTGATTTATGGGACCCCCCTGACAGTTCGCTTTGAATAAAACTTGTCCAGCAAGGCCCAACCTTGGTCTTACCATTTGCCTCACCACCACCTATACCCTTCCCTTGGGTCGGACAACCCAAGGGTCATCTTTATTTTAGCCCCCCCCCCCCCGAGCCAGTGCTTGTCTAAGTGTTGGTCCGAACTGAGTTGCCTGCGGGGCCACCTCGGGGAAACTCGAAGTCTGGTTTTACTCGTAGCTAGTCTCATCCGGTGTTGCCCTGAGAACGAGATATGTGCAGCTCCTATCGGGATTGTCGGCGCATCGGGCGGCTTGGCTGGTCTTGTTTTACCATTGTTGAAATGTCTTGTAAACCGGGATTCCGACACTGATCGGGTCTTCCTGGGAGAAGGTCTATTCCTTCGTTGATCGCGAGAGCTTGTCATGGGCTAAGTTGGGACACCCCTGCAGGGTTTAAACTTTCGAGAGCCGTGCCCGCGGTTATGTGGCAGATGGGAATTTGTTAATGTCCGGTTGTAGATAACTTGACACCAGATCCGAATTAAAACGCATCAACCGTGTGTGTAGCCGTGATGGTCTCTTCTCGGCGGAGTCCGGGAAGTGAACACGGTTTTTGTGTTATGTATGACGTAAGGAGGTGTTCAGAATCACCTCTTGATCATTGCTAGCTTCACGACCGTTCCGCTTGTTTCTCTTCTCGCTCTCATTTGCGTATGTTAGCCACCATATCATGCTTAGCCGCTGCTGCAACCTCACCACTTTACTCCTTCCTTTCCCATTAAGCTTTGCTAGTCTTGTTACCCATGGTAATGGGATTGCTGAGTCCTCGTGGCTCACAGATTACTACAACAACATTTGCAGGTACAGGTTATACGATGATCTTGACGCGAGAGCGATGTTTGCTTGTTTTGGAGTTCTCCTTCTGCTTCCTCTTCGATCAGGGGATAGGTTCCAAGTCGGCAGCCTGGGCTAGCAGGGTGGATATTGTTTGAGTTTCTGTTTATGATTCATCCATAGTCGGATGTTGTTCTTGTATGTTGTATTGTGTATTCATGTGACATTGTATGTATTGTATGTATCCCCACTATTATGTAATGTTGATGTAATGATATCCACCTTGCAAAAGCGTTCCAATATGTGGGTCTATCCTTGGCGGGACCTTCGAGTTCCTTTTGGATAGGGTCGCATATTGGGCGTGACAGTAGTACAACTTGTAATCGGTACTTCTGCTATTCTGGTACCGCGCGCACTTCCGCTTCTTCTGGGGTTCAGCTTTTCGTGTCGGGTTCAATGGTAGTAGAGTGGCAGTGAGGTGCGGTAGTGCCGCCTATAAGCGGTAGTACTGTCCCGGTCGGGCGGCAGTACCACTGTTGCGGTACAACCATCATGCTCTACTCTGCCCTACCTCCTCTACTCATGTGTTCTGCCTCTTCCGCGGTAGTACCGCCGGGATGAGCCGTAGTACCGCTCCGGCGGCTCTACCGCCCCGAGTTCCTCACCTTTACTCTATTTTTCTGGTTCTACCGCCCGAGCGGTACTACCACTCATTTGGGGGTGCCTATAAAAGGGGGTCTTCTTCTCCATTGAACCTTATCCTTGGAGCTCGTGTTTTTCCCCAATTGTTGACCTTCTTTGAGCTTGCTATCTCTCAATCCCTCCAATGATTCTTGCTAGATCTTGAGGCAAAAGAGAGAGCAGAACTAGATCTGTGTTTCCACCAATCACTTTCTCCTCTCTGTGAGAGAAACCCCTTGGATCTAGATCTTGGAGTTCTTTGTGTTATCCTTCTTGTTCTTCCTCTCATATTATTTCGTAGCTTTCGTTGCTTTGGCAGGATTTGGTGAGGGACTTCGACACTCCGTGTGCGCTGGTCATTGCATTTGATGCATATTTGAGTTCTCCATGATGATACATGGAAGTGGAAGTTGAGAAGCTTATTACTCTTGGGTGTTTGGTCACCCTAGAGCTTGTTCCTCTTGGGTGCTTTGGTGCCCTAGATGATTGGTGCGTTCAAAGCACAATCATTGTGGTGTAAAGCTCCGGGCAAGCGTCGGGGTCTCCAATTAGGTTGTGAAGATCGCCCTAAGAAATTTGTATGGGTTCCGGTGACCGCCCCAAGGGTTGCCAAAGTGTACGGGTTCGGTGACCACCCCCAAGGGTCGCCATTTGTACGGGTTCGGTGACCGCCCTCAAGGGTCCCTTAGTGAAATCACGACATCTAGCATTATGCAAGGGCGTGAGGAGATTACGGTGGACCTAGTGGATTCTTGGGAAACATTTGTTGAAAATATGCCCTAGAGACAATAATAAATTGGTTATTATCATATTTCCTTGTTCATGATAAATGTTTATAATTCATGCTAGAATTGTATTGACTAGAAACTTAAATACATGTGTGAATACATAGACAACATAGTGTCCCTAGAGAGCCTCTACTAGACTTGCTTGTTGATCAAAGATGGTTAAGGTTTCCAAACCATAGACATGAGTTGTCATTTGATAACGGGATCACATTATTAGGAGAATGATGTGATGGGCAAGACCCAACCGTAAGCTTAGCATTAGATCGTTTAGTTTATTTGCTATAGCTTTCTTCATGTAAAGTATCTGTTCCTTAATGTTGGGGAACGTATTAATTTCAAAAATTTCCTATGCACACGCAAGATCATGGTGATGCATAGCAGCGAGAGGGGAGAGTGTTGTCCATGTACCCTCGTAGATCGAAAGCGGAAGTGTTAGCACAATGCGGTTGATGTAGTCGTACATCTTCACAATCCGACCGATCAAGTACCAAACGTACGGCACCTCCGAGTTCAGCACACGTTCAGCTCGATGATGTCCCACGAACTCCGATCCAACAGAGCTTTGCGGGAGAGTTCCGTCAGCACAACGACGTGATGACGGTGTTGATGATGCTACCGACGCAGGGCTTCGCCTAAGCACCACTAGATATTATCGAGGTGGAATATGGTGGAGGGGGGCACCGCACACGGCCAAGAGATCAAGAGATCAATTATTTTGTCTAGAGGTGCCCCCCTGCCCCCGTATATAAAGGAGCGCAAGGGGGGAGAGGCGGCCGGCCAAGGAGGGCGCGCCAAAGTGTGGAGTCCTACTAGGACTCCCTAGTCCTAGTAGGATTCCACCTCCCACATGGAGTAGGAAAAGGGGAAGGGAGAAGGAGAAGGAAGGAGGGGGCGCCCCCCTCCCTAGTCCAATTCGGACCAGCCCATGGGGAGGGGTGCGGCCACCCTTTGAGGCCTTTCTCTCCTTCCCCGTATGTCCCATTAAGGCCCAATATGAATTCCCATAACTCTCCGGTACTCCAAAAAATACCCGAATCACTCGAAACCTTCCCGATGTCCGAATATAGTCGTCCAATATATCGATCTTTACATCTCGACCATTTCGAGACTCCTCGTCATGCCCCCGATCTCATCTCGGACTCCGAACTACCTTCGGTACATCAAAACACATAACCTATAATATAAATCGTCACCGAACTTTAAGCGTGCGGACCCTACAGGTTCGAGAACTATGTAGACATGACCGAGACACGTCTCCGGTCAATAACCAATTGCGGAACCTGGATGCTCATATTGGCTCCCACATATTCTATGAAGATCTTTATCGGTCAAATCGCATAACAACATACGTTGTTCCTTTTGTCATCGGTATGTTACTTGCCCGAGATTCGATCATCGGTATCTCAATACCTAGTTCAATCTCGTTACCGGCAAGTCTCTTTACTCGTTATATAATTCATCATCCCGCAACTAACTCATTAGTCACATTGCTTGCAAGGCTTATAGTGATGTGCATTACCGAGAGGGCCCAGAGATACCTCTCCGACAATCGGAGTGATAAATCCTATTCTCAAAATACGCCAACTCAACAAGTACCTTCAGAGACACATGTAGAGCACCTTTATAATCACCCAGTTACGTTGTGACGTTTGATAGCACACAAAGTGTTCCTCCGGTAAACGGGAGTTGCATAATCTCATAGTCATAGGAACATGTACAAGTCATGAAGAAAGCAATAGCAACATACTAAACGATCAAGTGCTAAGCTAACGGAATGGGTCAAGTCAATCACATCATTCTCTAATGATGTGATCCCGTTAATCAAATGACAAGTCATGTCTATGGCTAGGAAACTTAACCATCTTTGATTCAACGAGCTAGTCAAGTAGAGGCATACCAGTGACACTTTGTTTGTCTATGTATTCACACATGTACTAAGTTTCCAGTTAATACAATTCTAGCATTAATAATAAACATTTATCATGAAATAAGGAAATAAATAATAACTTTATTATTGCCTCTAGGGCATATTTCCTTCAGTCTCCCACTTGCACTAGAGTCAATAATCTAGTTCACATCACCATGTGATTTAACACTAATATTCACATCTGCATGTGATTAACACCCATAGTTCACATCGTCATGTGACCAACTCCCAAAGGGTTTACTAGAGTCAATAATCTAGTTCACATCGATATGTGATTAACACCCAAAGAGTACTAAGGTATGATCATGTTTTTCTCGTGAGAGAAGCTTAGTCAACGGGTCTGCCAAATTAAGATCCGTGTGTATTTTGCAAATTTCTATGTCAACAATGCTCTGCATGGAGCTACTCTAGCTAATTGCTCCCACTTTCAATATGTATCTAGATTGAGACTTAGAGTCATCTGGATCAGTGTAAAATGTTGCATCGACGCAACCCTTTACGACGAGCCTCTTGTCACCTCCATAATCGAGAAACATATCCTTATTCCACTAAGGATAATTTTGACCAATGTCCAGTGATCTACTCCTAGATCACTATTGTACTCCCTTGCCAAAACAGGGCAGAGTATACAATAGGTCTGGTCCATAGCATGGCATACTTTTATAGAACCTATTACTGAGGCATAGGGAATGACTTTCATTCTCTTTCTATTTTCTGCCGTGGTCGGGATTTGAGTCTTACTCAATTTCACACCTTTGCAACACAGGAAAGAACTCTTTCTTTGACTGTTCCATTTTGAACTACTTCAAAATCTTGTCAAGGTATGTACTCACTGAAAATCTTCAGGCGTCTTGATCTATCTCAATAGATCTTGATGCTCAATATGTAAGTAGCTTTACCGAGGTCTTTCTTTTAAAGAACTCCTCTCAAACACTCCATTATGCTTTGCAGGAAAAAAAATCTACATCATTTCTGATCAACAATATGTCACTCACATATACTTATCAGAAAGGCTGTAGTGCTCCCACTCACTTTATTGTAAATACAGGATTCACTACAAGTCCGTATAAAACTATATGCTTTGATCAACTTATCAAAGCGTATATTCCAACTCCGAGATGCTTGCACCAGTCCATGGATGGATTGCTGGAGCTTGCACATTTTGTTAGCACCTTTAGGATTGACAAAACCTTCTGGTTGCATCATATACAACTCTTCTTTAAGAAAACCATTAAGGAATGCAGTTTTGACATCCATTTGCCAGATTTCATAAAATGTGGCAATTGCTAAGATGATTCGGACAGACTTTAAGCATTGCTACAGTTGAGAATCTCATTGTAGTGAACACCTTGAACTTGTCAAAAAACTTTTTGCGACAAGTCAAGCTTTGTAGATAGTAACACTACTATCAACGTCCGTCTTCCTCTTGAAGATCCATTTATTTTCTATGGCTTGCCGATCATCGGGCAAGTCCAGCAAAGTCCACACTTTGTTCTCATATATGGATCCTATCTCAGATTTCATGGCCTCCAGCCATTTCGCGGAATCTGGGCTCATCATCGCTTCCTCATAGTTCATAGGTTTATCATGGTCTAGTAACATGACTTCCAGAATAGGATTACCGTACCACACTAGTGTAGACCGTACTCTGGAAGACCTACGAGGTTCTGTAGTAACTTGATTTGAAGTTTCATGATCATCATCGTTAGCTTCCTCACTAATTGGTGTAGCAATCACTGGAACTGATTTCTGTGATGAACTACTTTCCAATAAGGGAGCATGTACAATTACCTCATCAAGTTCTACTTTCCTCCCACTCACTCCTTTCGAGAGAAACTCCTTCTATAGAAAGGATCCATTCTTAGCAACGCATATCTTGCCTTCGGATCTGTGATAGAAGGTGTACCCAACAGTTTCCTTTGGGTATTCTATGAAGACACACTTCTCCGATTTGGGTTCGAGCTTATCAGGTTGAAACTTTTTCACATAAGCATCGCAACTCCAAACTTTAAGAAACGACACTTTAGGTTTATTGCTAAACCATATTTCATACGGTGTCGTCTCAACGGATTTAGATGGTGCCCTATTTAACATGAATGCAGCTGTCTCTAATGCATAACCCCAAAACGATAGTGGTAAACCAATAAGAGACATCATAGATCGCGCCATATCCAATAAAGTGTGGTTACGACGTTCAGACACACCATAACACTGTGGTGTTCCAGGTGGCGTGAGCTGTGAAACTATTCCACATTGTTTTATATGAAGGCCAAACTCGAAACTCAAATATTCTCCTCCACGATCAGATCGTAGAAACTTTATTTTCTTGTTACGATGATTCTCCACTTCACTCTGAAATTCTTTGAACTTTTCAAATGTTTCAGACTTGTGTTTCATTAAGTAGATATACTCATATCTTCTCAAATCATTTGTGAAGGTCAGAAAATAACGATACTCGCCACGAGCATCAACACTCATTGGACCGCATACATTGGTATGTATTATTTCCAACAAGTCAGTAGCTCATTCCATTGTTCCGGAGAACGGAGTTTTAGTCATCTTGCCCAAAAGGCACGGTTCGCAAGCATCAAATGATTCATAACCAAGTGATTCCGAAAATCCATCTTCATGGAGTTTCTTCATGCGCTTTACACCAATATGACCCAAATGGCAGTGCCACAAATAATTTGCACTATCATTATCAACTTTGCATCTTTTGGCATCAATATTATGAATATGTGTATTACTACGATCGAGATCCAACAAACTATTTTCATTGGGTGTATGACCATCAAAGGTTTTATTCATGTAAACAGAACAACAATTATTCTCTGACTTTAAATGAATAACCGTATTGCAATAAACATGATCAAATTATATTCATGCTCAACGCAAACGCCAAATAACATTTATTTAGGTTTAACACTAATCCCGAAAGTATAGGGAGTGTGCGATGATGATCATATCAATCTTGGAACCACTTCCAACACACATCATCACTTCACCCTCAACTAGTCTCTGCTTATTCTGTAACTCCTGTTTCGAGTTACTAATTTTTAGCAACCGAACAAGTATCAAATACCCAGGGGCTACTAAACACTAGTAAGGTACACATCAATAACCTGCATATCAAATATACCCTTGTTCACTTTGCCATCCTTCTTATCCACCAAATATTCAGGGTATTTCCGCTTCCAGTGACCATTTCCTTTGCAGTAGAAGCACTTAGTTTCAGGCTTTGGTTCAGCTTTGGGCTTCTTCATGGAAGTGACAACTTGCTTGCCATTCTACTTGAAGTTCCCTTTCTTTCCCTTTGCCCTTTTCTTGAAACTAGTGGTCTTATCAATCATGAAAACTTGATGCTCCTTCTTGATTTCTACCTTCGTTGATTTCAACATCACGAAGAGCTCAGGAATCATTTTCATCATCCCTTGCATACTATAGTTCATCACGAAGTTCTAGCAACTTGGTGATGGTGACTAGAGAACTTTGTCAATCACTATCTTATCTGGAAGATTAACTCCCACTTGATTCAAGCGATTGTAGTACCCAGACAATCTGAGCACATGCTCACTGCTTGAGCTATTCTCCTCCATCTTTTAGCTATTGAACTTGTTGGAGACTTCATATCTCTCAACTCAGGTACTTGCTTGAAATATTAACTTCAACTTCTGGAACATCCCACATGGTCCATGACGTTCAAAACGTCTTTGAAGTCCCGATTCTAAGCCGTTAAACTATCAAGTAGTCATCATACCGAGCTTTGCCAAACGTTCATAATGTCTGCATATGCTCCTGCAATAGGTCCGTCACCTAGCAGTGCATTAAGGACATAATTCTTCTGTGCAGCAATGAGGATAATCCTCAGATCACGGACCAAGTCTGCATCATTGCTACTAACATCTTTCAACTTAGTTTTCTCTAGGAACATATCAAAATAAACGGGGAGCAATAATGCGAGCTATTGATCTACAACATTATTTGCAAAATGCTATCAGGACTAAGTTCATGATAAATTAAAGTTTAATTAATCATATTATTTAAGAAGTCCCACTTAGATAGACATCCCTATAATCATCTAAGTGGTCACATGATCCAAATCAACTAAACAATGTCCGATCATCACGTGAGATGGAGTTGTTTTCAATGATGAACATCACTATGTTGATCATATCTACTATATGATTCACGCTCGACCTTTCGGTCTCCAGTGTTCCGAGGCCATATCTGCATATGCTAGGCTCGTCAAGTTTAACCTGAGTATTCCGCGTGTGCAACTGTTTTGCACCCATTGTATTTGAACGTAGAGCCTATCACACCCGATCATCACGTGGTGTCTCAGCACGAAGAACTTTCGCAACGGTGCATACTCAGGGATAACACTTATACCTTGAAATTTAGTAAGATATCATCTTATAATGCTACATTCAATCAAAGCAAAATAAGTTGCACAAAGGATAAACATCATATGCAATCAAAATATGTGACATGATATGGCCATGATCATCTTGCACTTTTGATCTCCATCTCCAAAGTACTTTCATGATCTCTATCGTCACCGGCACGACACCATGATCTCCATCATCTTGATCTATATCAATGTGTCGTCACATGGTCGTCTCGCCAACTATTGCTCTTGCAACTAGTACTATTGCATAGGGATAAAGTAAAGCAATTGTTTGGCGCTTGCATCTTATGCAATAAAGAGACAACCATAAGGCTTCTGCCAGTTGCCGATAACTTCAACAAAACATGATCATCTCATACAACAACTTATATCTCATCACGTCTTGACCATATCACATCACAACATGCCCTGCAAAAACAAGTTAGACGTCCTCTAATTTGTTGTTGCAAGTTTTACGTGGCTGTTACGGGCTGAGCAAGAACCTTTCTTACCTACGCATCAAAACCACAACGATAGTTCGTCAAGTTAGTGTTGTTTTAACCTTCTCAAGGGTCGGGCATAGCCACACTCGGTTCAATTAAAGTTGGAGAAACTGACACCCGCCAGCCATCTATGTGCAAAGCCCGTCGGTAGAACTAGTCTCGCATACGCGTACGCGTAATGTCGGTCCGGGCCACTTCATCCAACAATACCGCCGAACCAAAGTATGACATGCTGGTAAGCAGTATGACTTGTATCGCCCACAACTCACTTGTGTTCTACTCGTGCATATAACATCTACGCATAAAACCTGGCTCGGATGCCACTGTTGGGGAACGTAGTAATTTCAAAAATTTCCTACGCACACGCAAGATCATGGTGATGCATAGCAACAAGAGGGGAGAGTGTTGTCCACGTACCCTCGTAGACCGAAAGCGGAAGCGTTAGCACAACGCGGTTGATGTAGTCGTATGTCTTCACGATCCGATCGATCAAGTACCAAACGTACGGCACCTCCGAGTTCAGCACACATTCAGCTCGATGTCGTCCCATGAACTTCGATCTAGCAGAGCTTTGTAGGAGAGTTCCATCGGCACGACGACGTGATGATGGTGTTGATGATGCTACCGATGCAGCGCTTCGCCTAAGCACCGCTATGATATTACCGAGGTGGAATATGGTGGAGGGGGGCACCGCACACGGCTAAGAGATCAAGAGATCAATTGTTGTGTCTAGAGGTGCCCCCTGCCTCCGTATATAAAGGAGCAAGGGGGGAGAGGCGTCCTGCCAAGGAGGGCGCGCCAAGGTGTGGAGTCCTACTAGGACTCCCTAGTCCTAGTAGGATTCCACCTCCCACATGGAGTAGGAAAAGGGGAAGGGAGAAGGAGAAGGAAGGAAGGGGGCGCCCCCCTCCCTAGTCCAATTCGGACCAGTTCATGGGGAGGGGTGCGGCCACCCTTTGAGGCCTTTCTCTCCTTTCCCGTATGGCCCATTAAGGCCCAATACGAATTCCCGTAACTCTCTGGTACTCCGAAAAATACCCGAATCACTCGGAACCTTTCTGATGTCCGAATATAGTCGTCCAATATATCGATCTTTACATCTCAACCATTTCGAGACTCCTCATCATGTCCCCGATCTCATTTGGGACTCTGAACTACCTTCGGTACATCAAAACACATAACTCATAATATAAATCGTCACCGAACTTTAAGCTTGCGGACCCTACGGGTTCGAGAACTATGTAGACATGACCGAGACACGTCTCTGGTCAATAACCAATATCGGAACCTGGATGCTCATATTGGCTCCCACATATTCTACGAAGATCTTTATCGGTCAAACCGCATAACAACATACGTTGTTCCTTTTGTCATCGGTATGTTACTTGCCTGAGATTCGATCCTCGGTATCTCAATACCTAGTTCAATCTCGTTACCGGCAAGTCTCTTTACTCGTTATGTAATTCATCATCCTGCAACTAACTCATTAGTCACATTGCTTGCAAGGCTTATAGTGATGTGCATTACCGAGAGGGCCCAGAGATACCTCTCCGACAATCAGAGTGACAAATCCTATTCTCGAAATACGCCAACTCAACAAGTACCTTTAGAGACACGTGTAGAGCACCTTTATAATCACCCAGTTACGTTGTGACATTTGGTAGCACACAAAGTGTTCCTCCGGTAAACGGGAGTTGCATAATCTCATAGTCATAGGAACATGTACAAGTCATAAAGAAAGCAATAGCAACATACTAAATGATCAAGTGCTAAGCTAACGGAATTGATCAAGTCAATCAAATCATTCTCTAATGTTGTCATCCCGTTAATCAAATGACAACTCATGTCTATGGCTAGGAAACTTAACCATCTTTGATTCAATGAGCTAGTCAAGTAGAGGCATACTAGTGACACTTTGTTTGTCTATGTATTCACACATGTACTAAGTTTCCGGTTAATAAATTCTAGCATGAATAATAAACATTTATCATGAAATAAGGAAATAAATAATAACTTTATTATTGCCTCTAGGGCATATTTCCTTCACTTAAACCATCAGATCTTGTAACTCCCTAACACCGGAGGAATACTTAGTGTGTATCCAAATGTCACTTCATAATTGGGGGATCATAAAGGTGCTCTACAGGTATCTTTGAAGGTATCTGTTGGGTTGGCATGGATCAAGATTGGGATTTGTCACTCCGTATGACAGCGAGATATCTCTGGGCCCTCTCGGTAATGGAACATCTTAAAGAGCTTGAAAGCAATGTGACTAATGAGTTAGTCACGGGATCCTGTAGTACGGAATGAGTAAAGGGACTTGCCGGTAACGATATTGAACCAGGTATGGAGATACCGACGATCGAATCTCGGGCAAGTAACATATCACGGACAAAGGGAATTGCATACGGGATTAACCGAATCCTTGACATCATCGTTCAACCGATAAAAGATCTTCATGGAATATGTAGGAATCAATATGGCATCTAGGTCCCGCTATTGGTTATTGACCAGAGAGGTGTCTCGGTCATGACTACAGGATTCCCGAACCTGCAGGGTTGCACGCTTAACGTTCGTTGACGCTAGAGTAGTATTGGGATATTTGATGATTGGTAACCGAATGTTGTCTGGAGTCCCAGATGAGATCCCGAATGTCACGATGAGTCTCGGAATGGTCGAGAGTTAAAGATTTATATATGGGAAGTCATATTTTAGGTTCCGAAAAAAAAGTGCAGTTTTTTTCAGTATTGTATCGTGAAGCTTCTAGAAGGTTCCAGAGGATTCCGGAGGGGTTCGGAAGTCCACGAGCGGGTCCACCATGACCCAAGGGCTGGCATGGGCTGAGGGAGGCGCCCTGGCCATATTGGGCTAGGTGCACCAAGTCCTCAAAAGCCCATGTGGCCAGGGAAGGGAAAAAAGGGGAGTCCTAGTAGGAATAGGATTGGACTTGGAGTCCAAGTCCTCTCCCCCTTGGGTGCGCCCTAGGGCTTGGAGGGGTTGTGCCCCATGCCCCTCCACCTATATATAGAGGGGAGGAGCGCCCCAAGAGGACAGACCAAGCCCTTGGTGCGCCTCTCTCTTCCTCCGTCCTCGTTCTAGTAGCGCTTGGCGAAGCCCTGCTGAACTAGCTCCACCACCACCATCACCACCATGCCGTCATGCTGCTTGCGATCCCATCTACTTCTCCGCCTTCTCTTGCTAGATCAAGGAGGAGGAGATGTCATCGAGCCACATGTGTGCTAAACTCGGAGGTGTCGTCTGTTCGGCACTAGATCGGTTGGATCTTGATCGGATCGTGAAGAGCACAACTACATAAACCGCGTTATATACGCTTCCTCTTTCGGTCTAAGAGGGTACGTAGACACACTCTCCCCTTTTGTTGGTATGCTTCTCCTAGACAGATCTTTGGTGTTCGTAGGAATTTTTTATTTTCATGCTTCGTTCCCCATCAGTGGCATCATGAGCTAGGTTGATGCGGCTTGAAAAACTGCATCGATATTTCCCCAAAGAGGAAGGGATGATGTAGTACAACTATGGTAGGTATTTCCCTCAGTTATGAAACTAAGATATCAATCCAATAGGATAACCAAGCAACACTATATAAATGGTACCTGCACACAAAAAACAAATCCTCGCAACCCGACGCGTAAGAGGGGTTGTCAAACCCGAGTCGTTAAAATATACATTAAATTGTATGTGTTTGGATGAATAGATCCGAATAAAACGCAAAATAAAATAGGCAAAGAAAAAGTGTAGCAAGGTATTTTTTGGTTTTTAGAATAATAGATATGAAAACAAATACGAAAAAGATAGATCTGAAATCAATATGATAAAAGATAGACCCGGGGCCCATAGATTTCACTAGTGGCTTCTCTCGAGAAAATAACACACGATGGGTAGACAAATTACTATTGGCCAATTGATAGAAGAACAAATAATTATGATGATATCCAAGGCAATGATCAATATATAGGCATCACGCCCAAGATTAGTAGACCGAAACGATTCTACATCTGATACTATTACTCCACACATCGACCGCTATCTAGCATGCATCTAGTGTATTAAATTCATGGAGAAACGGAGTAATGCAATAAGAACGATGACATGATGTAGACAAGATCAATTCATGTAGGAATAGACCCCATCTTGTTATCCTTAATACCAAAGATACATACATGCCTCGCTACCCCTTATGTCACTGGGTGAGGACACCGTAAGATCGAACCCATCACAAAGCACCTCTTCCCATGGGAAGAAAAATCAATCTAATTGGCCTAACTAGGCCTAAGATTCGAAGAAGAAATACGAGGCTATAAATAATCATGCATATAAGAGATCAAAGAAAACTGAAATAATATTCATGGATATAGATTTGATCATAAACTCGAACTTCATCAGATCCCAACAAACACACCGCAAAAAGTCATTACATCAAGTAGATCTCCAAGAGACCTTTGTATTGAGAAGAATCCATCTAGCTACTGCTTACAGACCCGTAGGTCTATGGTGAACTACTCACGCATCATCGGATAGGCACCAATGAGGATGATGAACCCCTCCGTGATCGTGTTAGATTGGATCTCGTTATTCTGGAACTTGCGGCGGTTGGAATTGTGTTTCGTCGAGTCCCCTAGGGTTTCTGGAATATTTGGGTATTTATAGAGAGAAGAGGTGGTGTAGGAGACTCCCATGGGTCCCACAACCCATGAGAGCGCGCCAGGGGCTTCTGGCGCGCCGTGGTATCTTGTGGGCCCCAGGGCCTCCCCCAGGTGCTTCCTTGGCTCCCAAGTTGTCTTCTGGTCCAAAAAAATCTCCAAAAAGCTTTGTTGCGTTTGGACTCCATTTGATAAGGATATTTTGCGAAGTAAAAAACAAGGAAAAAACAGTAACTGGCACTAGCACTAGGTCAATAGGTTAGTCCCAAAAAATGATATAAAGTTGCTATAAAATGATTGTAAAACATCCAAGAATGATAATATAACAGCTTGGAACAATAAAAAATTATAGATATGTTGGAGACGTATCAACATCCCCAACCTTAATTCCTGCTCATCCTCGAGTAGGTAAATGATAAGAACAGAATTTTTGATGTGGAATACTGCCTAACATGTTCATCACATATTCTTTTCTTTTTGCAGCATGGACATTTGGACTTTTAGATGGTTCAAGCAATACTCTATAATTGACATGAAGACTTCAATACTCAAGTATATCAATAAGCAGCCATGTCTTTCAAAATACCAACACTAAAGAAAGTTATCCCTAGCCCATCATGCCGAATCATTGATCCATTCATGAAACACACTCGAATAATAGCTACATCCAATGCTCAAGTACGATCATAGTGCTCCCTAGTTGGTGCTTTATAAGAGAAGATGGAGACTCAAATAAAAATAAAAATTGCATAAAGTAAATAGATAGGCCCTTCGCAGAGGGAAGCATAGACTTGTAGAGGTGCCAGAGCTCAAAGCTTAAATTGAGAGATAAAATATTTTGAGAGGCATGCTTTTCCCGTCAAGGAAAACGAGCGATTAATTCCCAACACTTTCCATGCTAGATACATCATAGGCGGTTCCCAAACAAAAAATAAAGGTTATTCCTTTTCCACCATTCTTTCACACTCCATGGCTAGCTGTACCCACAGGTGCCTTCCATACCAACACCTTCCAAGGAATTTATTATTTGACAACATAAAGTAAATTTCTTTTTCATTTCGGGACTGGGCATCCCCATGGAAAACAAAAAAAATCTACGCACAAGTAAGATCTATCCATGGAGATGCATAGATACGAGAGAAGAGCATCTTCATACCCTTGAAGAACGCAAAGCAGAAGTGTTTATCAACGCGGTTGATGTAGTCGTACACCTTCACGATCCGTCCTGATCAAGTACCGAACGTACGACACCTCCGTGTTCAACACACATTCAACTCGATGACATCCTCACCTTCTTGATCCAGCAAGACAGGCGAAGTAGTAGATGAGTTCCGGCAGCATGACGGCATGGTGACGGTGTTGGTGAAGAACAATCTCCGCAGGGCTTTGCCTAAGAACTACGGAAACTATGACGGAGGATAAACTAGAGGGGACAGGGTTGCCGACACACGGCTTAGTGAATCTTGATGTGTCTTGGGTGCTAGCCCCGCCCCTCCATTTATATGTTGAGCCCTGGGGTCGAAACTTGGAGTCAAAGCCTCCTCAAAGTCGGTTTTCCCGAAAGGCAAGAGTCCTTCTTGGACTCCAGGGCTAGACGCCAACGTTCCCGGCGTCTACCCCCTAGACGCTAGGGTTCCTGGGTCTAGCCTCTGGTCTCTGCAAAAATTCCTTTTGCACTTTCCAAAAGCCCCGCGGGCTTTCCCCTTTGGCCCAAATAAAGTGTTCTCGTACCCAAACATTTCGGGAAACATCTGGAACCCCTTCTGGTGAATTCTGGAACCCTTCCGAAGTTCAAACACTACTATCCCATATATCAATCTTTACCTCCGGACCATTTCGGAGCTCCTCGTCATGTCCATAACCTCATCCGGGATTCCAAACAACATTCGGTCACCAACATACATAACTCATATAATATTATATCGTCAATGAACGTTAAGCGTGCGGACCCTACGGTTTCGAGAACTATGTAGACATGACCGAGACACATCTCTGGTCAAATAACCAATAGCGGAACCTAGATGCCCATATTGGTTCCTACATATTCTACGATGATCTTCATCAGTCGAACCTTATGACAACATACGTAATTCCGTTTGTCTGTCAGTATGTTACTTGCTCGAGATTCGTTCGTTGGTATCTCCATACCTAGTTCAATATCGTTACTGGCAAGTCTCTTTTACTCGTTGTGTGATACATCATCCTGCAACTAACTCATTAGTCACTTTGCTTGCAAGGCTTCTTATGATGTGTATTATCGAGAGGGCCCAGAGATACCTCTCCGATACTCGGAGTGACAAATCCTAATCTTGATCTATGCCAACTCAACAAACACCTTCGGAGATACCTGTAGAGCATCTTTATAATCACTCAGTTACGCTGTGACATTTGATAGAACACATGGCATTCCTCCGGTATCCAGGAGTTGCATAATCTCATAGTCGAAGGAATATGTATATGACATGAAGAAAGCAATAGCAATAACACTCAACGATCATTATGCTAAGATAACGAATGGGTCTTGTCCATCACATCATTCTCCTAATGATGTGATCCCGTTATCAAATGACAACACATGTCTATGGTTAGGAAACCTTAACCATCTTTGATCAATGAGCTAGTCTAGTAGAGGCATACTAGGGACACGGTATTTGTTTATGTATTTGCACATGTATTTAAGTTCCTGATCAATACAATTCTAGAATGAATAATAAACCTTTATCATGAATAAGGAAATATAAAATAACAACTTTATTATTGCCTCTAGGGCATATTTCCTTCAATCAATCCATTAGGAGAATGAAGCAACACTATGTAAATTGTACCTGCACACAAAGAACAAATCCTCGCAACGCAACGCGTAAGAGGGGTTGTCAATCCCTCCTCGGTAAAAAGATAGATTAAATTGTTTGTCTTTGGATGAATATATTTGAATAAAACGTGAAATAAAATAAGCAAAGAAAAAGTGCAGCAAGGTATTTTTGGGTTTTTAGAATAATAGATCTAAAAACAAATACGGAAAAAGATAGATCTGAAAGCAATATGATAAAAGATAGAACTGGGGGCCGTCGATTTCACTAGTGGCTTCTCTCGAGAAAATAGCACATGGTGGGTAGACAAATTACTGTTGGGCAATTAATAGAAGAACAAATAATTATGATGATATCCGAGGCAATGATCAATATATAGGCATCACGTCCAAGATTAGTAGACCGAAACGATCCTGCATCTACTACTATTACTCCACACATCGACCGCTACTCAACATGCATCTAGTGTATTAAGTTCATGGAGAAAAGGAGTAATGCAATAAGAACGATGACATGATGTAGACAAGGTCTATTCATGTAGGAATAGGCCCCATCTTGTTATCCTTAATAGCAACAATGCATACGTGCCTCGCTACCCCTTTTGTCACTTGGTGAGGACACCGTAAGATTGAACCCATCACAAAGCACTTCTTCCCATGGCAAGAAAAATTGATCTAGTTGTCCTAACTAAACCAAAGATTCAAAGAAGAAATACAAGGCTGTAAATAATCATGCATATAAAAGATCAAAGAAAACTCAAATAATATTCATGGACATATATCTGATCATAAACTCGAACTTAATCGGATCCCAACAAACACACTGCAAAAAGTCATTACATCAAATAGATCTCCAAGAGACCATTGTATTGAGAATCAAAAAGAGAGAAGAAGCCCTCTAGCTACTGCCTACGAACCCGTAGGTCTAAGGTGAACTACTCACGCATCATCGAAGAGGCACCAATGAGGATGATGAACCCCTCCGTGATCGTGTTAGATTGGATCTTGTGGTTCTGGAAATTGCGGCAGCTGGAATTGTGTTTCATCGAGTCCCCTAGGGTTTCTGGAATATTTGGGTATTTATAGAGCGAAAGGCGATGCAGGAGACCCCCATGGGCCCCACAACCCATTAGGGCATACCAGGGGCCTCTGGCATGCCTAGGTGTCTTGTGGGCCCCATGGGCCTCCCCCAGGTGATTCTTTGGCTTTCAAGTTGTCTTCTGGTCCAAAAAAATCTCCAAAAAGTTTCATTGCGTTTGGACTCCGTTTGATAAGGATATTCTGTGAAGTAAAAACAAGCAAAAAAAGCAACTGGCATTGGCTTTCTATAAAATGATTGTAAAACATCCAAGAATGATATAACAACATGGAACAATAAAAAATTCTAGATACGTTGGAGACGTATCATAGGTCTATGCGTAGATGTATATGCACGAGTAGAACACAAAGAGTTGTGGGCGTTGAGTGTCAAATTGCTTACCTCTCTTGTCTTATTTGGATTAGGCGGTATTGTGGGATGAAGCGGCTTGGACTAACCTTACATGTCCTCACACATGAGACCGGTCCCACTGACTAACATGCTACTTGTTTTGCATAAGGTGGCTAGCAGGTGTCTGTTTCTTAGTTGAATCTATTTGATGAAGGCGGTCCTTATAGAAGGTTAAAAGGCAACTTGATTATCACCATTGTGGTTTTGCGTAGGTAGTAACGGTTCTTGCTAGTTGCCCATAGCAGCCACGTAAAATTTGCAACGACAAAGTAGAGGACGTCTAACTTGTTTTTGCAGGGCATGTTGTGATGTGGTATGATCAAAATGTGATGTGATATATGTTGATGTATGAGATGATCATGTTTTGTAATAGGTTCACGACTTGCATGTCGATGAGTACGTAAACTGGCAGGAGCCATAGGGTGGTCTTTAATTTATTAATCACCATTAATTGCTTTACTTTATCGCTATGTGTTAGCAATAGTTGTAGAAGCAATAGTTGGCAGAGACGACCACGTGACGACACGATGATGGAGATCATGATGATGGAGATCATGGTGTCATGCCGGTGACGATGGAGATCATGTCGGTGCTTTGGAGATGGAGATCAAAGGCACAAGATGATAATAGCCATATCATGTCACGTATTGATTGCATGTGATGTTTATCCTTTTTATGCATCTTATTTTGCTTAGAACGACGGTAGCATTATAAGATGATCCCTTCACTTAATTTTGAGAAATTGTGTTCGCCCTGAGTATGCATCGTTGCAAAAGTTCGTCGTTTCGAATCACCTCGTGATGATCAGGTGTGATATATTCTACGTTTGCATACAATGGGTGTAAGCCAGTTTTACACATGTAGAATACTTGGGTTAAACTTGAAGAGCCTAACATGTACAGACATGGCCTCGGAACACAGGAGACCGAAAGGTCGAACATGAGTGATATAGTAGATGTTCACCATTGATGACTACCCCATCTCACGTGATGATCGGACATGGGTTAGTTGATTTGGATCACGTGTCACTTAGACAACTTGAGGGATGTTGATTTAAGTGGGAGTTCATTAGTAACTCGATTAACTGAACTAAATTATCATGAACTTGGTCTTAATTGTCTTTGCAAAATTCGTGTTGTAGATCAATGGCCCGCGATATAGTTCCCTTGAATTTTAATGCATTCCTAGAGAAAGCTAAGTTCAAATATGATGGAAGCAACTATGCGGACTGGTTCTGTAACTTGAGGATTATCCTCATTGCTGCACAGAAGGCTTATGTCCTTGATGCATCACTAGGTGACGCAGCCCCTCTAGCGTTGTTTGCGGATGTTGTGAACATTTGGCAGACACGTTCTGATGATCACTAAATAGTTCAGTGTGCCATGCTTTATAGCTTGGAACTTGGGCTCCAAAGACGTTTTTGAGCACTACGAGCATATGGGATGTTCCAAGAGCTGAAATTGGTTTTTCAAGCTCATGCCCGGGTCGAGAGATATGACATCTCCGGCAAGTTCTTTAGCTATAAAATGGAGGAGAATAGTTTTGTTAGTGAGCATATACTCAGAATGTCTGGGTTGCACAACCGCTTGACTCAGTTGCGTGTTAATTTTCCAGATGAACCGGTTATTGATATAATTCTCCAATCGCTGCCACCAAGCTATAAGGGCTTTGTGATGAACTATAATATGCAGGGATGGAGAAAACACTTCCCAATCTCTTCATGATGCTTAAGGCCGTGGAGGTAGAAATCAAGAAGGAGCATCAAGTGTTGATGGTTAAAAAGACCACTAGTTCAAGAAAGGGAACTTCAAGAAGAACAGTAAAGCAGTTGCTGCTCCCATGAAGAACTTTGTGCATTTCTTCTACATGGCCCTCACATGGTTATGGATTCTTGTCCATTATGTATCATTTGCCTATATTGCCATGTTCACCTTGCATTCTATGCTCTTTCCTATGCCTTTGCCATGCATTTGCGACCCATGCTTTGCATTACACATGATGATTGATTCTAGTACTTATGTGTATTTGCAAGCTTGGTGGAGATATCGCTTCTTTTTGCCATGATTGCTTTGTTACCCATTCCTATGATGATACATTGACCTTGCTTTGTGTTCGTGCTTGTGATATGTCATGCGCATTGCCTATATCTACTATTTGCTCACATGACATGGTTGCCATGATTTCCTCTAGTGTGTTGCACCTTCGCTCCAATAGTTTGCAGACATGATTTCTATGCTTGGTTCGTGCAGTGCATCACCCATGATTCATAGTTTCTCATTTCATGCGGTTGATAGCCACTATTGCCATGCTTTGCACATGATTGCTATTGCTTCTTGTCATATGTCTCCATATGTTGCATCTCTCATGCTAGATGACTTTCCTTGTATTGAGTGTAACAATGATTCTAACCTTGCTAATGAGATTGCCCCCATAGCATTCTCGCATATATTTGGAGATTTTTACATATTTCTTGTGAAGCACGCTTATCTTCCTTCTTTGAACCACATGCCTAGTGTCATGAGTATAGCCATTGTTGCATCATACTATTCATGCACTTTTGCTTCTAGTTATGTGCAAGAGAAGAGAACCATCATAATGGATGATGTGTTTATCTACCATGCGCGTACATTATTATTTTGTTGTTGTGTGCATGTGTAGGAAACTTGGACTTCGTGTCAACTTCCACGTCACATGAGTTGACAATCCGAGCTCTTAAGAGCGAACCACCTTCTACCACGACGATTCTACATCGCACTTGCTTGTGCTTCGGTATTGTGAAGGACACACAAGGACATGCTTTCGAGGTGATATCCTTCTCTTTTGAGAAACACAAACCATGAGCCTGGATATTGTGGATCATACTACTTGTGTTGCTTCCACCATGAGACTTATTAGTCGTCTTGGACCACTGATTGCACACATGTTAGAGATAGTGCTTTCATTCATGATTTCCACATTGTTATGCCTCATGACATATATGCCTTGTGTGTTGCATCAAACTTGTTCATTACTTGCCCCTATCATATGTTTGGTTGCAGCAATGTCATTTCTACACGTATGCCATGCACATTTGATTGTCACATGATTGACTTGATTGCCTCACACATGATGAACAATTGCTCTTTCCATTGTGTTGAGTGCCGCACTACCTTCACTACACCATATGCACGTTATGCTTGGATTGTTTTGCACTTGCCCCATGTGTTTAGACATTTCATTTCATTTAATTTAATTTGGTGTTGTGAATGACTCTTATGCCTACCATAGACCGTTCATTGAGCACTTTGTGCATTCTTGCTATGATCTTGCGGTAGATGCTTGTTCACTTGTCACACATATTAGCATATCTACCTCCCATTTGCATGCTTGTTTTTGTGATGCCCTTGATTATGCTCAATTTATATGCTTAAATGCCATGCCACACTTCTTTGTCAAACCATATGCTATGCTTGATGACAACACTTGTTGGGTGAATCACCTCTTGAATGCTTGGTTTTTCTCTAACACCAACCACATTTGTTTTTCCAACTGCTTGTTATCTTTGCTCCTTTTGAAGGAATTACAAGACGGTGCGACATTGAAGAGTGCCCATTTGGAACTACAAGATGATGAATGCTTGGTGATCGTCCACTTCTACACGACGACATCATCTCTTTCCCATGGTGATTTGGTTTTGATCCAAGGTCGGATCTTTTCCAAGGGGGAGGGGATGATGCGGAGCATCCTATGGACATCACCATGTCAAGAGTCTATTTGGCAAGTGACACGTGCGACATCTACTTCATACATACAAAGGTGAATCATCTCCTTTACGTGTGTCCACTTTTACCTTTTGAGGATGGTATACTACTTGACCCCTCTCTTGTGTGCATACATAGGTGAGCGGAGCTACACATTCATCCAGGAGGAGTCCAAGAAGAAGAGAACATCTACACCATCCAAGAGGGAAGCCTGGAAGCGGAGAAGGAAGTGCCTAGAAGAAGGCAGCAGCTCCCAGGCGACCCCGTGCACACGGGCCCTTCCGACCCCATGCCCACGGGCCTCCCAGGCTAGCGGTCCTTAAGACCCTGTGCGCATGGGCGTGTACCGTGCCCACGGGACCCCCGTGTCCATGGGCCTCACGGACTCCGCGCGCACGGGCTCATGCGTCAGGTCTCTGGACACCCCGTGCGCACGGGCTCCACTTACCCCGTGCACACGGGGCCCCCTGTGTTGTTGTGGGCTTTGCCCATGTAATGTCCATTTCTCCCCTACTTACCCTTCATCCCCTAGGACTATATATACTCTTTCATCTCCTCCATTTAGACTCAGCTAAGAATAGATCTAGACATTAGAGATTAGCTCATGTATCTCCCCTTGTGGGATTCCTCTTGATAGAGAAGACTCCGTTGGAGTTCAAGACCTCCATTGGAGAAGATCCTTAGGGATTCATCAAGACCTCATCTCCTTCATAGGATTTGGGATGAACTTTACCATGTATCTTGTTTCCCTTTGATTGTTCATGTACCTTGTGGATCTTGTGTGGATTTGAGTCTAGTGAATGTGTGATTGGACTTGTTCTTAAGTGTTCCTCTTGTGATTTCCCTCTTGTGTTCTTCTTGTTCTTGGGGATTTCCCCTCCAATTCATGAAATATCTCCACTTAGGGTTCCACCCTACAACAAGTCCTCTCCACCTTGGCTGCGGCCTAGGGCGTGGAGGGCTGTTCCCCACGCCCCTCCACCTATATATAGATGGGAGCGGGCGCCCCAAGAGGACACACCAAGCCCTTTGGTGCCCCTCTAGTTACTCCGTAGTTCCTCCGTCCTCGTTCTTGTAGTGCTTGGCGAAGCCCTGCTGAACTAGCTCCTCCACCACGTCGTCATGCTAGTTGTGATCTCATCTACTTCTCTGCCTTCTCTTGCTGGATCAAGGAGGAGGAGGAGACATCATCGAGTTGCACGTGTGCTAAACTCGGAGGTGCCGTCCATTTGGCACTAGATCGGTTGGGTCGTGATCGGTCGCGAAGAGTCAACTACATCAACCACGTTATATACGCTTCCGCTTTCGATCTACGAGGGTACGTAGACACACTCTTCCCTCTTGTTGCTATGATTCTCCTAGATAGATCTTGGGTGTTTGTAGGAATTGTTTTGATATTCATGCTTCATTCCCCATCAACATTGTGCCTCCACACAGCTCCAAACAGAGATTAGTATCCGCAAGGGTGTGAACTTCAAGATACATCGTCGTCTCCGCATGCCTCAGTTATCTCTTAGCCGAGCCCTTTACTTATGCACTTTACTTTGTGATAGCCATACTGTTTCTGTCGGATTTCGGGTTCCGGCAGACCCTCAAGGTTTGAACTCTGGGGTGCACGCGGAGATCACACCTCCTGCCTACCCATGTCTCGTCGCCTCGCAAGGATCTAAAACTACACGAAGAACAACACAAGGGACATGAGATTTATACTGGTTCAGGCCACCATTGTGGTGTAATACCCTACTCTAGTTTGTGGTGTGTGGATTGCCTCACGGGCTGATGGTGAACAGTACAAGGAAGAACAACCTCGCGAGGGTCTGTTCTTGGCTGGTGCGATGAACTGCTAGGGGGAGTTCAGTCGCCTATCTCTCTCTCTCAATCTCCAGATCTTGATGCCCAAAATCTCTCATTTTGCCTCTGTGGGTGGCTAGTCCTATTTATAGGCGGAGGCCTTGGGCCTCTTCCCAAATATTGAGCGGGAAGGGCGCCAACAATTGGCCATTTTGAAGGGGAACATCTAGTACACTTATCCTGACTAAAGTTGGTCCTCGCCTGCCAAAGACCCTGACGATGATGCCGGCTTGGGCTCCACGATGACCTCCGTTCCGCCATCCTGCTGGTCTTGGTCTTGTTGCACCGAAATGGTTGCCTTTGCTTGATACTCTTGCCTGTGCTTGCCCCCTTTGCACCAAAGAGGAAACAAGGACTCTGCGCAGGCCGGTGCCCGCCTGGCCTCGGTCGTCATGGCTTGCGTCATGGGAACCTCGTGAGGTACCCCGCCTTGATCTCTCCGCCTCCTCGCGAGCCAGCCTGACAAGGCCGTGCCCGAGGAAGCCTCCCGTCGTCCACCCCGCGAGGCTTGGCCCCTCGCGAGGGTCTTGATTACGCGTTGATGAAGATGGGCCGTACTGGGCCACTCCTTGAGCCACGCCGCAGGCCGCAGGTAGGCAAGTCTGGGTTCCCCCGTTCGCAGAACACTGACAGTAGCCCCCGGGCCCAAGGCGCGCCTGGACTTGGCTTAGCAAAGAAGCGAAGGGGCAAGTGCGAAGCGCCGCGGGCCCCAATAGCCTGCGGCCTTGGGCGCCACGTGGCGGTTGATTGGACGTGGGCGTCCTGGCTCCCCCACGACGCCTCGGCAACTGCACGAATTGACAAGTCCCTGCATGCAAAATGGGTCATGATTACCTGTGATCGTGGAGGCCGACGGTTGGCCTCCCTCGGCTATATGTACGGAACGACATGAGCCCTTCCAGTCCATCTCTTCCTGCTACTCTCCGTCTTCTTCTTCATCGTCGCTCTTCCCTACGCCAATGTCACCGATTCGTCGGTTTTCTGCCGAAGAGAAGGGGAAGGCCCCCCGAGAGGGTCTTGTCCCGCTTCCTCCGAAGAAACGGCCCGCCTCCTGTCACGGGGAAGGGGGTGCTTGGCAGGAGGTGTCGAGGCCATGGTTCGAGCGGCCGCCGCCTGGATTCCCATTGCCCTTGTACGCCCGGATCGAGGGTCCTGAAGGTGCTGACGCCGAGCGGCACCGCTAGAGGCACCGTCGCCGCCGCCGGATCATGGCGGTGCGCATCATTCCTCCTGGAGTTCGCGCCGAGGGCTCTTCTCGCGAGCTCGTGCTTCACGCCGCCATGCCTCCTCGGTCCTGGATTCGCCTCCCTCCTGCCTTCACCTTTGAGATCCCGCTGAAGGGGCCTATCGAGCTTTGGCTGCAGCATGCTGACTGTAGTACCCCTACAACTGAAGAGGAGGTCGAGGTTGTCGCTCCGGGCAGGGTCTACATGACCCGTGGCTGGGGCAAGATCGCCCGGGTCGGTAGGACGGGTGGCGCCCTCGGAATCCACCTCGAGTACGACGGCGCCTCCCTGATGTTCTTCAAGGTCTTCGACGCGGAGGGACGCCGGCTGGAGTCCTGCCCTGAGAAAGGCGGCCAGGGCCCTGCCGTGGCGAGGACTAGGCTCGCCAATCGCTTCCCCAGGAGCTCCTCAGGCAGCGGGGGTGTCGAAGGATCCAGCGACTCCACCGAGCTCTTCGCGACTCCGGAGATGAGCGACGACAGCTACGAGTCCCCGAGCTTGCGTCGCTCTCGGAGTAGGGCGGGCTCGTCAGGCCGCCGTCGCCATTGATCTGTATGGGGTTGGCGCCGGTGGCTGACAGCCCACTATTGGTGATGGCGTCTCTTGCAGAGGCGCGCATAGTTAGCACTCTTTAGGATTTGCTCCTTTTGTTCCCTGCGAGGAGTCGAAGGACACACCCCGTGGGGGTTTGTAAGGTGCTTGCGGTTCCATTTGTTAATATGATCCTTGTCGTGAAGCGGTGCGAGATGCTCATCCCGTCTTAGCTTAGTTCCTCCTTTCGAACCTCGCGAGGACTTAACGCTCTGCGCTGACAGGTCCCGGTCCCAAGGCAGGCTTCAGCCGTCGTTGGTATGCCAGGTCACGATGCCATGGTCAAGGCCAGGAGGTGAGCGGCCCGGGGTCCAGTAAGAGCCCCTGAGTCGTGATGCTCATGAGGTCCCCTTTAGCGCTCAAGCAGTCATCGTTTGGTGAGAAAGGAGCGCGACGTTGCCAAAACGGGATTGCATTAGGTGCGAGGTTGGTGCTGTGATAGCTAGTGTTTCTGGAGGATGACTTATCTCGGGGGTCAGAAGCCACTCCTTAGCGCGGCGCCGAGCCCGCGCATTGACAGCGGAGGAGTTGTCTAGCGAGGTCCCCACGTGCCTCTTCCCTCTCGCCTCTGCTCCCCTTCGTGCTCTACGTCCTCAGGTCCCGGCCCTCGAGCGAGCTCAGCCGTCGCTGGTATGCCAGGTCGCGATGTCGTGGTCAAGGCCAGGAGGTGAGGGCTCGAGAGCCAGTAAGAGTCCATGAGTCGCGATGCTCAGGTAACCCCCCCTTCAACGTGCAAGCGGTTCGCACGGACGAGAGCGAAGGAGACGCTGTGGAGGCCTCGCCCGACGCTGCTCCTTAAAGCGATCCTGCGAGTTCATCATGAGAAAAGCGAGGGTTTGCCGTTACAATTGCCGGCCAGCTGCTGGTTGCTCTGGGAAGGTGACGAGGCACTGAAGGCTTGGTGAGGTGGCGCCCTGCGGGGTTGCCGCGGCCAGAGCTCAGCCATTCAGGTTTGTCGACGTTGCAGGGACGGACTCGTGCGCAAGCGTCGTGCCGTGAGGGAGCGGCTCCATTAGTTGGTGTCAATCGAGCGGGCGATTAAGTCAAGCACGTTAATCATGAAGGAGCAAATCCATTTATATAGGCGCAGAAGAAGACGAACACCGCTGGGTCGGGCCCGAGCGACTTTGGGGATGATGCAGCCCGAGGGGCGTCCCCAATAAAGTAAGCTAAAAACATGAATCAAAGGGTTACATGCCGCAGGGACGGACCCACGCGGCCTGGGAATGATGCAGCCCTGGGGGGCGCTCCCAACTGAAAATGAAACTCGAAGGATGTCACCTGATGATGCTGAAGATGAAGGGATGCTGAAGTAGTGGACGCCGTGCGCTGCGGAAGCCGATCTTCATGAGCCCCAAGGCCCAGGAGCCTCGGGAGGCTCCAGAGGTGCCGGCGGCTCCTCGCGGGCCATCTCCATCTCAGCCAGGACCGTGGAATGCTTGACTGCTTGAGCCTCCAGGACGCTCCTCATGAGGCGCTGACGCACAGCAGCCGCGTTCGGCAGGCCGTAAGGCATGCGAACATAGCTATGGGGTGGACCTTCGCAGCGTCCCACGCGTGGGGGCCAGAGGCGCTCCTGAGAGGCGGCTCGGTTGAGTCCTGGTATGTCGATGGAGACGCGCAGCCCACCATCCTCGCCTGGATGGGGGGCTACGGCGGGTAAGCGGCGGCTGCCACTCATGGCTCTTGACTCCTGCAGCTCCTGAATAATTTCGTTGACGAACTCCCGAGGGTTTTGCCCTCCTTGCCTTGCTCCTTCCTGAGGGAAACATGCGCTGAAGCACGCCTCCAAGTGGTGCCCTAGCACCTCCCTCGTGATCCTAGCAAAGTCGATGGCCCTCCAGGAGAGAGCCCCCGAGCCTTGCTCGAGGAGGGCGCCGGGCGCACCTTCCTATGCGACAGAAGGAGGCGCCCCCTGAACAGGCGCGGACCCTGAGGGGACTGCCTCCCGAGGGGTCGGACCAGGCGATGTCTTCTTCTTCTTAGGGGCGGCCTCGGGAAGCCTCCCGCTCCTATGATCTGGGTCTTCAATTGATGCGGCTTGGAAAGCACGCTCCAGAGAACAAACAACGTCTCTCTCTTCACAAGGCACCGTGATGACTCCACCGCTTCCTGGCATCTTGAGGACATTGAAGCCGTGATGAGTCACGGCCATGAACTTGGCCAGGGCTGGGTACCCGAGGATGGCATTGTACAACAGGCGAATGTGAGTGACGTCAAAGTCAATGAGCTCGGTGCGGTAGTTGTCACGCTTCCCGAAGGTAACAAGAAGGCGGACCTACCCTATCGGAACCGTGGAACCATCAGTGACTCCTGAGAAAGGCTTGGTTGGCTGCAGCTGATTGTAGGGCACTTGGAGATTGTTGAACGTCTCGACGGATAGGACATTGAGCCCTGCTCCGCCATCGATGAGGGTTCTGGTGACTTGCACGTTGCTGATGATTGGGGAACAAAGCATCGGGAGGACTCCAGCTGTGGCTGCGCACTTGAGATGATCCGCTGAGCTGAACGTGATAGCGCATGCTGACCACCTGAGAGGGCGTGTGGCCTCAAGCTTGGGGAGGACTGCATTCACTTCGCGAGCAAACTGCTTGAAGATGCGCTGAGAGGCCGGGGCTTGGGCACCGCCCAAGATGCAAGCGATTGCGCGCGGCTCCTCGAAGCCTCCTGCCCCATCGTCCTGATGATGATCTTCATCCCTCCTCGGCTGTGGTGGCAGAGGAGGGAGGCCCGCGTTGCCTTGTGGGCGATCCTCGCGAGGCTGATCCCTCCAACCCCCCTCGCGAGATGTGTCCCTCCAACCTCCCTCACGAGGCTGGTCCTGCCAGCGGTCCTCGCGAGGTCGGTCGCGCTACCCTTGGCGAGGGCTACGGTCTTCCCATCGTCCTCCACCTCTTCCTCCTCCTCGGCCATAGCCCCGGTCGCTGCGCTCGGGGCGTCGGCCGGCACGCACGTCCCGCACGGCCCTGAGCTCTTGGCATTCTTTGGTGTTGTGGGTGTGGAGGTCATGGTACACGCAGTACCGGCTGCCCTTGGATGACTCAGGCTGATCCCTGCCTCGCTTGGTGTCCGGCTCCGCTGCAAGCACGGCAGCCCCCTTGCGCTTCACGTCCTTGGCCTTGGGCTTCTTCTCTTCTGGGTCAGCAGTTGGCAGCTCGAGGAGGGAAAGGTGCCCTTCCTCAGCCCTAGCGCACTTGGTCGCTAGATTGAACAGCTCCAGGGAGGTGCACAGGTCCTCATGGATCGCAAGCTCCTCCTTCATCTTGACGTCACGTACGCCTTCGGAGAAGGCTGAGATGATGGCCTCCTCAGACACCTTGGGGATCTTAAGGCGAGCGCTGTTGAAGCGCTGGATGAACTTCTGCAGGGTCTCTCCCGGCTGCTGCTTGATGCGGCGCAAGTCGCTCATGGCCGGGGGCCGGTCGCGGGTGCCTTGGAAGCTGGCGATGAATCGGGTGCGCATCTCGTCCCAGGAGGATATCGTGCCAGGAGCCAGGTTCAGGAGCCAGGTGCGGGCGCCGTCCTTGAGCGCCATGGGGAACTAGTTCGCCATGACCTTCTCGTCCCCGTTGGCGGCTTCGATGCCCAACTCATAGAGCTGGAGGAACTCCGCAGGGTCAGCCGTGCCATCGTAGCAGGGGGGTAGATCTGGCTTGAACTTGCCCGGCCAGGCCACGCTGCGCAGCTCGGCGGTGAAGGCACGGCAACCTGCAGTGGCCGCAGGAGGCCTTGGGTCGCGGAGAGCTTGATCTTGGAAGTCTCTGTGCGCTGCCGCCAGGTGCAGCGCGAGGTCTTGACGCGCTGGAGCAGGAACGCGTTCGTGTCGGACCGGTGCGGGGAGCACACGGGCGGCTTCTTGGGGGCGAGGGATCTCTTGGCAGCTCTTCTCTTGCTGTGCTGGCACCGGACGGAGTGGGTTCCGCCCTGGGGCCACGCGCCTTGGAGCCAAGGCGCTTTCTTGAGGGAGAGGCGGCTAAGGCGCCCCCGGAGCTTCGTCGCCAGCGCGGGGCGGGGCGCGGTGCAGCGAGAGGGATGGCACAGGGGAGCCCCCAGCGGCGCTGACGAGCTTGGTGATCGGGCGAGCCACTCTTCGTAGAGGTCGTCGACGGGACGGTAGTGCAGGAGCTCCCGTGCCAGGAGCAGCGCGGCGTGCGCGTCCGCAGGAGCTCGACGGGCGTGGGACGAGGAACCGGCTGGAGTCAGCGACGGGATGGCGGTGTGGCCTTCTCACCGCACCGAAGGATGCAGGGACGACGCCTGCTGCTCGTTTCCCGCCGGGCCGGTGGCGGCGTTGACGGCAGGCGACGGGGAACGGCGGGGGCGCCCGCCGACGGGGGTCGTCTGGGCGACGCGAGTGGCGAGAGCGGCCCGGCGCTCGGCGCGGGCTCGACGAGTGTCTGACATGGATGGGACGGGCGGTGAAACACGAGGCGACGGAAGGCGGATTCCGGCGCACCCCTACCTGGCGCGCCAAATGTCGGATTTCGGGTTCCGGCAGACCCTCAAGGTTCGAACTCTGGGGTGCACACGGAGACCACACCTCCTGCCTACCCATGTCTCGTCGCCTCGCAAGGATCTAAAACTACACGAAGAACAACACAAGGGACACGAGATTTATACTGGTTCAGGCCACCATTGTGGTGTAATACCCTACTCTAGTTTGTGGTGTGTGGATTGCCTCAGGGGCTGATGGTGAACGGTACAAGGAAGAACAGCCTCGCGAGGGTCTGTTCTTGGCTGGTGCGATGAACTGCTAGGAGGAGTTCAGTCGCCTATCTCTCTCTCTCTCTATCTCCAGATCCTGATGCCCAAAATCTCTCCTTTTGCCTCTGTGGGTGGCTAGTCCTATTTATACGCGGAGGCCCTGGGCCTCTTCCCAAATATTGAGCGGGAAGGGCGCCAATAATTAGCCATTTTGAAGGGAAACATCTAGTACACTTATCCTGACTAAAGTTGGTCCTTGCCTGCCAAAGACCCTGACGATGACGCCGGCTTGGGCTCCACGATGACCTCCGTTCCGCCGTCCTGCTGGTCTTGGTCTTGTTGCACCGAAATGGCTGCCTTTGCTTGATACTCTTGCCTGCGCTTGCCCCCTTTGCACCAAAGAGGAAACAAGGACTCTGCGCAGGCCGGCGCCCGCCTGGCGCCCGCCTGGCCTCGGTCGTCATGGTCGTCATGGCTTGCGTCATGAATCCAAGGAGCTGGCCTACGGGCACACCAAAATGCATTTTTTGGGGTTCAACTTCATGCTGAAAGGACGTAGGCTGGTGAAGGTCTGCTTGAGGTTGAAGAGTAGGCTGGAGTTGTGCCTTAACTTGATGACTATATCGTCAACATATGGCTCGACGTTGATGCTGATTTGGTCGTGGAGGCACTTCTACATGGTCCTTTGATATGATGTCCCGACATTCTTGATCCTAAAGGGCATGGTGATGTAGTAGAAGGGTTCGAAGGTGTGATGAAGGAGGTCTTCTGGTCGGATTCCTTCATGTGTATTTGGCATTAGACGGAATAAGCGTCCAGGAGGCACATGCGATCATAGCCTGCAGTTGAATCTATGACATGGTCGGTGCGAGGCCAAGGGAATGGATCCTTTGAGCATGCTTGGTTGAGGTCAGTGTAGTCAACGCACATGCGCACCATGACGGGATTGGCAAGCCACTCTGGTTGCGCGACTTCTCTAATGAACCCGACAGCTAGGAACCGGGGGATCTTTCACTGATATCCCATCATTTCTCTGTGGTGAAGTGGCAGAGGGCCTGTTTGACGGGTCTGATGTCCTTCCGAATGTCTAGGAGTGATATGCAATCTTAGCGGGAACCCCGGGCATATCTGTGAGCTTCTGAGCAAAGAGGTCCCATTTGGCTTCGCGAGAATTGCAGGAGCTCCGCCTCCTACTTTTCTGATAGGTCTCCTCCAATGATCACCGTTTTTTCATGTCCTCTGGGTGCACTTGAAATTTTTTGGTTTCCTTTGCCGGATGGAACTTCGTACCCGGCATAGCTTGGTTGTGAGGAAGAAGAAGAAGGGCGCTGCGGTGAGGAGGCGGCGCCAACAATTGGTATCAGAGCTTGGTGTCTTGGGCGTGCTTGCCGTGCCGGAGGCGTGGCAGCGATGGCGGCGCTCGCCGGCGGCTGCGCGTTGGAGCTTCGGGTCGTGTGTCGGCCTATGGAGGTGGGCGGCGCTGTGGCTGCCATGGCGCGTGGCGGAGGCGGCGGGCGGTGACGTCGTACGTGCGGCGACCGCGGAGGCCGCCGAGGCGCTGCGTGGTGGCGCGGTGGCGCAACATGGCATGGCGGCATGGAGGTCGCGGCGGTGCAGGGCAATAAGACGCGGCGGCGAGCCGGGCGCGACCGGTGCGTGTTATGGATGCGCATTGGAAGCGTCGGGCGCGTCGGGACCGCGGGAGTGGATAGCGCCTGATAGCGTCGAGGCGCTGGACCTGGTTGCGCAGATCGCGTACGTGCGCGGCGGGAGCGCGGGGACGTGGGGAGTGCGCGCGAAGGGCACAGCGGTCGCGGAGACGAGGAGGTCGCGAAGGACCTGCGTGGTGGCGCAGAGGTCGCGACGGCTCGTGGCGACAACCGTGGAAGGTGCGTGACACGTAGGCGCGGCGTGGCGGCTGCCATGGCGGACGCGGAGGCGGCACGCGGTGAGCGTCTGGTGCTGTCGGGCTCGTCGGGCGCGCCGGATGCGCGCGGGACGTGCGGGACACACTGGTGCGGTCGGGCTCGTCGGGCGCATCGGGTGTGCGCGGGACGTGCGGGGCGCGGAGGGACGCCAGACATGTGTCACCGGCGGAGATGGAGCTCGGCGAGTGCGCCAGGTCGGGTCCGTGGCGGTGCGACCGGTGTCGATGCGCCAGGTCGGGTCCGCAGGCTGGGTCACGGTCGTGGCGACGACAACGACGGGAGTTGCAACAACTTCGGCGGCGGCGATGTCATGGCTTCGGAGGTGAGTGTTGGCGCGAATAAGCCATGCCTAACGGTGGTGACCGGCGAGACGGCGTCCAGATCCTGGGGACGAGCGGGCGTGCTCACCATCGGGAGACCGGAGGGCCAGGGAGGCTCCGTGAACTATGTTTCTGTTAGCTAGTAGGTTGTTTGCATGGATAAGTTAGTTGGTCGCATGAGTTGTGCAGCCACTGGCCATGCATATCCTGCTGGAGAGATTCTAGGAGATGGAGTTAGTGCGTGTGTGGTGACTTAGTTAGCGGGTGAGCTGGCTGTGTACGTGCTAGTGGTGGCCGGGTCTTGGCTGGGTGTGTGCGTGCAGTCGGGTATAAGTAGCCCCTCATGCGTTGTAACAGATTGAGGCTTACGAGTTCGTGTTCGTGGAAGTGGCGTTCGAGCGCAGGAAAAAAGTCCTCCCGTGTCCACTGTCTTCTTTCTTCCTCCTTCTTTGTTGTGTTAGAGAGAGAGGAAGAGGAAGGCCACGGCAACAACAATGTTGACTGACTTCTTGACGTGCTCAAGCTCCGCTGATGCTAGTGCTACCTCGGTGAGCTCCACGTAGGCAACCTCTACTTCGAGCGCACTCTTGGGGCTGAAGTGGATTGTCATCATGCCATTGGGACCCAACATCTTGAGCTGGAGGTCGCATAGGAGGGTAGTGCCATAAACTTGACATAGGCTGGCTTGCTAAGAGCATCTCCAGCGGGGCCCCCAACAAACCTCTCCAAGCCACTTTTTAAGCGCCGGCGGGTAAGAAACGCCCCAGTCAGGCCCCCAGAGACCCGTTTTTCGCCGGATTTCGCGAAATTTACGGCCGGCACTACCACCCCGAACCCAGCCCCCCGGGGGGCAGCTGGGGACGCCGGCGCCACTTTTTCCCCTCGTGTGGCCCACCTGCAGCCTCCCCTTCCCCCACGCTCTCTCTCCCCCGTCGCTTTCTCCTCGAGCCCCACCTCTCTCTCCCCATCCGCTTCTCTCTCCCCGCCCACCCGACCCCGCCTCGGTGCCTCCCCGCCGCAGCTCCGGCCCACTTCTCCTCCCCTTCGCCCTCCCGGTCGGCCGGTGCTGCGGCCAGATCAGCGGCGACGGCGACGACAATAACGGGCTATCGGAGGCGGAGCTGAGGTGGCTTGGCGTTATCCAGGCGGAGGCCGCAGTCGACGACGAGGAGGAGGCGCTCTGCCCCATCTGCCTCGACGCCATGGAGCCGGGCCGCGTCGTGCACGTCCTCCCCAGCTGCAACCGCGCCTTCCACCAGGGCTGCGTCGATCGGTGCCTGGCCATCTCGCCTGGGTGGCCGCCCTGCTCAGCCGCTCGGGCCGCACGGTCAAGCTCGTCCGGCCGGACAGCGCCATGTCCGCCTCCTGCAGGACCATGGTGTGCGCGCTCTCGCGCTTGCCTGTGCGTGGCAAGGAGGACGGCAGCGAGTTCGCGTGCAAGTCCATCCCCAAGCGCAAGCTGCTGGCGCGAGTTGGTGCTGCCGCGCGCGCTGCTCTGCTGTTGCCGGTGCTCATCAAGGCGGGCGAGCGACGGGGCACGGCGAGTCGCGCAAGATGGCGAGGACTACGGCGGGATCATCGTGGCGTCTTCCTCGCCTCGCCGTCGAGATAGTGGGGGGCACAACGAGTGGGAAATTTTTGCCCCCCAGGCCAAAAATTGCACCGGCAGCCCCCCAGGCGGCGAAAAATATGCCTCCTGGGGAGGCCAACGGCTGGAGATGCCCTAAGGGTGCATTGTAGCCGGTTTGGAATGGGGCGACCCCAAGCCGGATCATTTCCGATCTGAAATTTTCCTCGTCCTCGAAAATGACCTCCAGATCAAGCTGTCCGAGGGGGCGTACTGGCCCGCCCAGCACGAAGCCATGGAAACTGGTGGGTGAGGTCTACAGGCTGGATTGGAAGATGTCCAATAATTCCAACAATTTGTGCCCGTCTCTAGTAACCAGTTCCACAGTACTGATTAGGTATAATTCTTTTCCTTTTGTGTATGTTGAATTGAATGCTTAAACTTATGCATTTTAAAATCAGTTTCGTGTTTCAAATAGAGGATGAAGAAATATTTTCATGTTTTGATGTCTTGAAGGTGTTGGTTCAATGATTAACTATCTCATTTGATGTTATGGGAGACGCACATGAACCAAACCATCGATTTTGTAATTTTTTTTACCGTACTATTGTTTTGCAGTTTTTTTTTTCATATTTCATGTAACTCAATGAATTGCAGACATTGAGTTTAAATTCTGCATTTACAGTGTAATTGTGCCACATGTTTGTATTTTTCATAAGAAATGTTTTTTGGATGGTTATAGACGCTTAGGGTGCGTTTGGTTCGGAGGATAGGTTTGAGTGGACGTGAAGATCCCCAACCACCTGGCTAAGGATAGCCTTTTTTGTGGTTGGACAAGATGTCAAGTGGGCCAAGTGGCTAAAGATAACCATTTTTTTTGTTTGGTTCAGAGGATGAGTACCGGATGGAAGTTGTGGTGCCTTTTCTGTTGAGATGTTGAGATTACGCAATAGTTGGCAATAAATGAACCAAATATTATATAAATAAGTAACAAAATTGAAAATTGAACTAAAGAGCTCTTATTTGTTACTCCATATACAATATACACACACTTGAAAAAAAAACAGATAAACACTTGAAAAATAACACAAAACTAACTAAAACTGGTTTCCTAAAAATCCTCCAAAACTGGTTTTCTGAAATCTCATATCTAATTCTTGGCATCCAAACAACCACTTAGTTTCTGACCCTGGGTTTGCTCCAATCTTGCTTCTGCCATTGGCCCCTGCCATCCTCAGGAGGATGAGCCGACTTGAGGAGGGGTCATCCAGATCAGGACTGAGGGGAATGCGGACCGGCAGATCGAATAGTGAGATGCCCTGATCTGGCCGAGGACGACAAAGGGAGGATGTTGTGTAGCACTGCTAGAATTTTTCTCCAACGAGAAAAGTTTGTACTACTAGAACACTACACTAGTAAGTTCCTGCTTAAATACTCCCTCTGTCACAGTTTAGAAGGCACAGTTAACTGGCTCAGGCTAATACGATGTATCCGTTGGGAAGCCCCACGCTCCTCTCGGCCTCGTCCGCGGGCGCGGCCGCCGCGCCGGCGCCCCGTCCAACCCCGGCCGCCCCGCTGCCTCCCCTCCCTTCCGGCCGGTCCGTCTCGCCCCTGGGGCCCCGTGGTTTTTCTCCGAGGAGCAGCGGCTGCGTCTGCGGTCTTCTGTGCTGGTCTTGGCTCCGGATCTGAGCCGGGCTCCCCAGCCTGCGCGCTCTGCTGCCTCCGTGTTGGATCCGGTCGCTGCGGCCATGTCTGCGTCCTCCTCAGCTGCGTGCTTGCCGCGCCTGTCCGGGGATCCGGATGAGATGGTTCCGGATTCGTTGCCCCCCTCCCCGGGCCTTGTCGGCGTTATGGCCCCCTCTGCCTGCATTCAAGGCGCCGTTCGCATTCATGGCGGGGTGGCCTCGCACCCACCGGCATCTACGACGCCCGGCGCCTTCATTGCAGCCTCTCGCCTTCGCTCAGCCATCATCACCCCGCCGGGCTTCGGCCAGCAAGTCTCCGTGCCTCCAGGCTGTCCACGCGCGTCAAACGACGTCCTATCCTCGCCTCGGGAGGAGGCCGGATGGACTGCTGTGCGCCGCCCGCGCCGTCCCCGACGGGACGCGCCTTCAAGCCGGCCTGCTGCATCCTCTGCCCATCCCACGCCTCTCCACCTCGAGGAGCAGCGTCGGGCGAGCCAGCTCCGCTTCAAAAGGCGCACGGAGGGGCTCTGCTCTCGTTGCCTTGCTCCGCAACATCACCGCTCCGTCGCTTGCAGGGATCCCATCCGCTGCCTAGCCTGCAATCTCTCCGGGCATACCGAGCGCAAGTGCCCGTTACGTTCCAAGCCACGGCCTCCCGGTCCCAGGCTCGTCCCTCCCACTCCCAGGCTCGTCCCTACATCGGCTGCTCGCCCTCGCCCATCGCCATCTTTGCCGGGCGCGATTTCCTGGGCCGCCGTCGTTGCCGCTCCTCCCACGCCGGCCCTTCCTCCTCCTCCACACCAACCCGCGATGGCCCGCGTCTCTGCTGGCATTGGGGCGCCGGACGCTCGCCCGGAGGAGGACTCCTGCATCATCCCGTCCTCCTTTGAAATGGACCGCGACATGCTCGACTGGGAGCAGACTGCTGCCATCGCCTGGTCCGTCAACTCGCCGCGGCGCCTTGAGGCGCTTGACGTCGACCGCGCCATCCGGAAGCAGTTCCGCTTGAGCCACGCGGACGTGGCTGTCACACCGTACCACCCCGTCGAGTTCCTCATCAAATTCAACCACAAGGCTCATTGCGACGAGGCCCTCACTGCGGGGCGGGTGCGTGCCGGCGGTTGCATCGTCCACATCCGTCCCTGGCGGCCGCTGGAGCGGGCTTTTGGTGCGGCTCTAAACTACAGAGTGCGTCTCTGCCTTGAGAATGTGCCGGACTACGCCTGGACTCCGTTCGTCGCCGAACGCATCATCGGCCGACGCTGCTCCCTCGACCGTCTAGAAGACCACTCTGCGCTCAGGACGACCTCAGAGACGCTCGACCTTTGGGCGTGGACGGCGGACCCAAATCTGATCCCGAAGATCATTTGGCTCACCTTCACCACAAGGCCGTCCGGCGGTCTGCAGGTGTTCGCCAATGAGGCCAGACCGTCGGGCTGCAAGAGAGGCGCCACCTTCCACGTGCTGGTCCACCTGGATGCGGTGGAAGACCATGCCAACGCCCCGCTGGACTGCTACGTCACCAACAGCCGCGCCGCAGCCTTCATTTCGCCTCGGTCGAACCTGGTGTGGAACCGGGGTTCTGTTGATGGCGTTCCCCCGCCGCTAGGGCCGACGCTGGCCGCGCCTGCTCCTGTCCCCTCCCGGGCTGCTGCACCACGTCGCCGTGGCCAGGGGTCCGACGACCACCCTCGCCACCAGCCGCGGCGCCGCGACAACGGCGACGACTCCGACGACGACTGGCATGGGGGCGGTGGCAGAGATGGGCGCGGGTGCGATGGTCGTGCCTGGGAGACTCGCTTGGAGGTGCGCAGAGAGCGCACCCGTTCCCCCCGTCGCCGGGACGGGGCGGCCGGAAGTCACGGTCGTCGTCGGGCGGGGTCCCCTGCCTCTGCGGAGCCGGTGTCTCCGGCGTCCGGGCTAGGCCTGGGTGCCTTCAGTCCGCTTCGCCTGGTGGCCTCCGATGGCGGGCTGCAGTTCGGGGGGCATGCCCGGGTGCTTCGGGATGAGTTGGCCTTGGCTCTCGAGGCGGCCCTCGCTCCGTTGCGCTCCGAGTTCTCCGCCATGCGTCGAACGGTCGTCGGGCTCGTCGACAAGGCGGAGGGGCTCTTCTCCAAGTTGGCCTCGCCGGCGCGCCCCGTCATCCCATCTCCTACAGTGGTGCATGGCGGCTTTGGGCCCGATGTGGATGCGGCTATGCCCCTCTCTGTCAGCCTGGCGGGGCTGTCGCTCGACTCGCCTCGGCTCGCCTCGGACGCGAATGAAGCCTGGTTTGTCCCGGCCACGGACACGCCACATCATGCACCTTCCATCACTGTGCCTCCACCTGCTTCGGTTGCGCCGTTGACAGCTCCGGTGATGGCCTCCCTGGATTCGACCGCATCGCCTCTGCTTGGGGCTGCTGCTGGCCTGGAGGTGCCTGGACCTGTTGCGGCTCCCTTGGCGGAGGTTGTCTGCACGCCGGCCGCTGCTGCTAGTCTGCTTCCTGAAGATGGCCTGAAGCCCGTCGCTGCCGTTGTGCTACCTGAAGATGGCCTGGTGCCCGACGCTGCTGTGGTGCTTCCTGGTGATGGCATGGAGCCCGTGCATGGAGTTGGCCTGGAGCCCATGCATGAAATCGTGATGCCATCTGATGTCTTGGCACATGATAACGTGTTGTCAACTTCTGTCTTGGAGGTTGGGTTGCTCCCCGATGGGCCTGTGATGGCTGATCCGGTTACCATCAGCGTGTCGTCTGCTGCTGTTGTTCTGCTGCCCGGCAACGCCCACGCCGAGGTGCTCGCCGACGACCCTGCTGCGTTGGTCGTTGTGACGGCGCCTGTAGTCGGGCCAACTCCTCCAGCGGCTCTGGACACGTTCCTAGACTCAGTCGCTAACTGTGTTGACGCCCCGCTGCTGCCCACTCCGGCTCCACGCAAGGCCAAGGCTGCCGTCGCAGCTGCTGGGACTCGTCGCAGCGCCCGCCTAGACAAGAAGAAGGCTACGCTCCCGCCGGGCGCCGGCTCGGACGCGGTCCAAGAGATCATTGCCAGGGTCTGCGGCGTTCTTGACCCGTCCGTTGGCTACGACGACAAGGCCAAGCAGGCGTACCTGGACCTGTTCGCCACTCCGCTAGCCGCTCCTGTGGTCCAGGCGATCGCAGGGCTTGTTTCACATGCCAAGAACCTAACACAAAAGAAGCTGAAGAAGGGGAAGAAAGCAACCGTGGAGGCTCAAGTTACTGATGTTTAGGTGTCCTAGTAGTTCTAGTGGCCCTTGCGTCCGTCGCTCGGCCTGGGAGGTCTTCCGTCCCAAGTTGTATCGCCTTCTACTTTCCGCTTCCCGTTTTAGTCTCCGGCTGCTACGCATCGCTGCGGCTCGAGGTCGCCTACCGTCTCACCCTTGGGGTGCTTCACGTTCGTCTGTAATCTCCTACAACATGTGTGTTTGCGTCTACCGTCCATCCACCGGCTGCTTGGCTTTGAGAAGCTGCTCCTGCCGCGACCACACGAAGTTTCCCTAATGGCACAACCTAACGTCAACATCATATGTTGGAATGTTCGAGGCCTCAACTCGCGTGCCCGCCGGGATGCCGTTCGGGACATCGTCCGGGACTCTCATGCCTCCATTGTTTGCCTCCAAGAGACTAAACTCCAGGCTGTTGACGATGTCATCATCCGCGAGATGCTCGGCCCGTGTTTCGTCGCAAACTACTATATCCTCCCGGCCGTCGGCACCCGCGGGGGTTTGATTCTGGCCGCGTCGGACCGCTTCTTCACCCTTTCCGACTTCCATGCGACTCCAGGCTCCATCTCCGCCACCATCACCATGCTCAATGAGCACACTTCTTGGACTATCACGGGCGTCTATGGCCCGCAGGGTGAGCAGGACAAGTTGGCCTTCATTGAGGAGCTTAGGACACTCAAGACCGTGGCAAGAAGCGAGTGGCTCCTTTTGGGGGACTTCAACCTCATCACTAAAGCGGCGGATAAGAGCAACGCCAACATCAATCGCCGCCTGGTGGGCAAGTTCCGTGGGGCTCTTGATTTCTTGCAACTAAAGGAGCTTCACCTGGGCGGGCGCCGTTTCACCTGGTCCAATGCGCAGGCCAACCCGGTCCTTACCAAGATTGACCACGTGTTCCACTCCGATGATTGGGACATGCTCTTTCCCAATGCGCATCTTCAGGCTATCACTACAGCTTGCTCGGATCATGCTCCGTTATACCTTCAGGGGTGCGTCGACATCTTGAGAAAGTCTTCCTTTAAATTCGAGGAATTCTGGCTTCGTCTACCGGGCTTCAAGGACACCGTCGCCTTGGCATGGAACAAGCCTGTCCAGGCCCGTGATGCCATCCGCAAGATTCATATCAAGCTTTGTCGGACCGCGAAGGCCTTGCGCAAGTGGCAAAAGGAAAAAGTTGGGATGCTTGGCTCCCAGATCGCAGTTGCCAAAGAGATCATCTGGCGCCTGGATGTTGCTGAGGAGGGAAGACCGCTCTCAGATTCTGAGAGGGATTTGCGTAAACAGCTGAAGGCGTCGTACCTGGGGCTACTAGCCATTCAAAAAATCAAGCTGAGACAGCGCTCTAGGCTAAACTGGATCCGCCTGGGGGATGCCACCACTAAGCTTTTCCATGCTCGTGCGAACGGACGAAGGCGCAAGAACTTCATTCAGACGATCACCACCACCTCGGGGCTGGCAATTACCAGACAGGACAAGGAGCGGGCCCTTCTGGACCACTTCCAGGCTAATCTTGGCACGCCTGCCCGGCGCACCAAGTCCATTGTATGGGAGAACATCGGGATGCATCGCCACGACCTATCGTCTCTAGACGATCCATTCGACGAGGCGGAGATCAAGGAGGCGGTATTCTCCTTACCTTCGGTCAGGGCCCCGGGCCCTGATGGTTTCATCGGTGCCTTCTTCAAATCATGTTGGGGATCATCAAAGCGGATGTCGTGGCTGCGGTGATGCAGCTCGAGAACCTGCAAGGCACCTGCGCTGGCCTGGTAAATTCAGCCAACATTATTCTGCTCCCGAAAAAAGTCGGCGCATCATCGATTGGCGACTATCGCCCTATCAGCTTGATACACAGCATATCGAAAATCTTCTCCAAGTTGTTGGCTAACCGGCTAGCCCCTCTGCTTCCATCGCTGGTTTCCAAGAGCCAGAGTGCCTTTGTGCAGAAGCGGTGCATCCATGATAATTACCTACACGTGCAAAACTTGATCAAAGATTTGCACCGCTCTTCAACGCCAGGCCTTTTTCTCAAGCTCGACATCTCCAAGGCTTTCGACTCTGTGGGTTGGGCTTACCTCCTGGAGGTGCTACAACAATTGGGTTTTGGACAGCGCTGGCGGGACTGGATCTGCATGATCCTCGCTTCATCTTCCTCCAGGGTGCTGTTAAATGGGGAGCCGGGAACCCCATTCGCGCATGGAAAAGGCCTTCGCCAGGGCGACCCGGTGTCGCCGATGCTCTTCATTCTGGCCATCGATCCTCTGCAACTTATGCTCCGGGCGGCTTCCCAGGCTGGGATCCTCAAGCCCATCATGGCGCGACCGGCCTCCTGCAGGGTTTCTCTCTATGCGGACGATGCTGGCATCTTCGCTAACCCGGTCAAAGAGGAGATCGACGCCATCGCTCGGATCCTTGCCTGTTTTGGGGATGCATCCGGCCTCATCACAAATGTCAGCAAGACCGAGGTGTTTCCCATTCGCTGCCAAGACATTGATCTCTCGGCCATCCTTTCGGCCTTCCCGGCCAAGCTGGCCTCGTTCCCCGGCCGATACCTGGGTCTCCCACTACATACCAGGCGACTCAGAAGGGTTGACCTCCAACCTCTTTTGGACAAGGCTATGGGCAGGTTGCCGGGCTGGAAGGGGAAGAATCTGGCGCGTCCGGGCAGGGTCTCCCTTGCAAAGTCCGTGTTGTGCGCCATCGCAAATCATCACCTCACTGCGCTATCGCTCCCCACCTGGGCAATCCAGAAGCTCAGTAAGATCACTCGTAACTTCATCTGGTGTGGGGAAGACTCAGAAAACGCGTCTGGTGGACACTCTCTGGTCAACTGGAAGACTGTCTGCCGGCCTAAGCCCATGGGGGGCCTGGGTATCACAGACCTCGAGAGATTTGGTCGGGCGCTCCGTCTTCGCTGGCCTTGGCTTATGTGGACTGATCCTGACCGACAATGGGTGGGATCTGCGGTGCCCTGCGATGAGACGGATATGGCGCTCTTCAGGGCTTCTACCATCATCTCCTTGGGCAATGGGAGAAAATCCTTATTCTGGCTCGACGACTGGACAGGACGGGGCCCTCTGTCCCGGGCCTTCCCGGAGCTGTACAAAATTGCCACCAGGAAGCGAAGATCTGTGATGAAGGAGCTACAAGAGGAGAACTGGATCAGATCGGTTGCCCGTCTTTCATCGCCTACCCACCTGCAGGAGTTCATTGCCCTCGCTTCAGTTATCACTCAGGTGGCGTTGAACCCGGACCAGGAGGACTCCATCACTTGGCGGTGGACCCCCAATGGCATATACTCTGCTGCTTCGGCCTACGCGGCCCAGTTCTCTGGATCCTATCCCAGGTTCTCCCCGACCAAGATTTGGGAGGCACATGCTGAGCCAAAATGTAAGTTCTTCGCCTGGCTTGTGCTCCACGGGAAGATCCTCACGGCCGACATGCTAGCCGTTCGTGGCTGGCCGCACGACCCTTGTTGTTCCCTTTGCCTTCGAGCTCCGGAGACGGCCACTCATCTCTGCAAGGACTGCTCGTTTGCCGCCGCAGTTTGGTCTCACGTCCAGGTCTGGACGGGAGAGGACTCTGGGGCCACGCCCACGTTGCCCCCTTCGATGGGGATTTCGGACTGGTGGGATTCGCTCACCACCAATCTGCCCAAGAACGTCAAAAGAAGGCGGAGCGGCCGCTTCCTTTACACCATCTGGAACATTTGGAAGGAGCGAAACCGACGCATCTTCAATGGAACTCGCCTCACGCACCTCGAGGTTGCAGCTATTGCCTTCGAAGACATCAAGCAAAGGTCCCGGGCCTTTGGCCGGGCACATGTGGCAACCGGTATTGGCTGACTAGTGCCATCGTGGGTTTCTTTCTAGGGGTTTTTGTCTAGTTTCTCTTCCAAAAACCGGAACACTCTTGTACATAAACCTTCTTCTCCTTCTTATATGAAAAGGCAGTGCTCCTGCCGGTTCCTCAAAAAAAAAAAGAAGGCACAGTTAAATTTGCGTGCGTTTCCACAATAGACAAGGTTTAGGGCGCATTGTATTTATTTCTAGTAGCTAATTAGTACTCCGGAGTACTATTTCTATATGCATGCGTAGTGTGAATGCTATTTTTTAGCCCATCTCACACCCAATAGATAATCACCTAGGTCCCAGAGAATTTCCAAGCGCGCCTTCTAAACCGTGACGGAGGGAGTATTAAGTACTCCCTCCTTTCCGGTTTATAGAGCTCAAATCTGAAATCTCATCAATCAAGACATTTTGTGAGTGGAGAAATGTATCTCGTTCTTTACAAAACTATCCAAATTAAACTCATGCATTAATTTGGATTAATTACAGTGTATGCATGCTTGGCCACTACATGAGTATTACATGCATTGGTTTGTTCCTTTTTGCATGCAAAGATTTAATGCGTCTCATAAACAAAAATATGAGATGGAGATGAGCCCTTTAAATTGGAAAAAAAAAAGATAAGCCCTATAAACCAGAAAGGAGGGAGTACTTTATTAATTACTCCATCCGTCCGAAAATACTTGTCATCAAAATGAATAAAAGGGGATGTACTTTTATTCATTTTGATGACAAGTATTTCCGGACATACATCTCATTTTATTCATTTTGATGACAAGTATCTTCGGACGGAGGGAGTATTACATTGTGTGTGTGGATGGGAGTAGATTAATACTTACTTCGTCCCATAATATAAGAGCGTTTATGGCACTACGGAGTAGTTTTCTTAGCTTTGCAAATGTACCAGATTGATTAATTACAAACTAGGAATGTTTCAGCATAAGCAGCAGCCCTGCTGCTACTACTCATTCGCTCGGTCGTCAGATGGCGCGAGAAACTGATCCATCTGTGAAGGAGTCAGGCAGGCAGATCGAGGAGCTCATGCACATCCGTACGACTCAACAACACCTTTACGTCCCTCCACTCTCCTTGACTGCGTCTTCTATACCTCTGAATACCGGCCGGCTACTACCTCTTGACTCTCTCTCGCTCGGTAGAACTCATGGCTGTGTTAAGTGCTATGTGTTATTGTCAAGCACTTATTACTCGAGCTAACCTATACGTTTGTTACTAGTTGCCGTTTAGGTTTAACTTGTAACCATCACATCACATATCAGAAAGGTCGTTCCGATGAATTGGTCCAAATCTCTCCTGTAACCAACGGTGAAATGATAATACAAAACCTGCCCTTTATGTTGCTAATATACTACTACTACTATCACAGTTAGCCAATAGTTCTAGCTAGTACTAGCTGGTAAAGGAGGGTTGACATTATCAAAACATCCCAAAGTCGGGGTCTTGAATGCAGTCCAACCCCTACCGTAGACATATATGTGGTCAAGACAACTAGACAAGACTGGCTCAAGTCAGAATCTGCAGGTAGATCCATCGATGCATATTCCAGAAGATACAGTTAATCTAGCTACAGGGGCCCGTTCCTCCACCTTTGCACTTTCATAATCCTGCAACAACACACCTCCGAATCAAAAATTAATCGAAGCCTCTTAGCTAGGCTACAAATACGGAGAGTATCTGGAATATGTTAACTCTTAGTTTAGCTATAAGCGAAATTTGCACCTCACCAACCGCCACTGATAAAACACTACAATAATCAACCGTTGTTTAAGTCCATGCCCGACTAATCCTGGAAAACACGGATTAAATATTAATCAACCGTGGAAGCTTCTTCTGTTCTTGGAGATAGAGAACGACAGAGCAACCAGCCGCAATATACATACACAAACACAATCGAGACTCGAGAGACATGAATATATCTGACCCGGTTCTTCGGTCGTCAGTGCTAGTCAAATCTCAGATAGGCAAGAAACAGAGGGGGATTGCACCGCAGCAATCCGGAATTTGGCGCCTTCCCATGCAAGCGTGCGTCACGTCCGTCACCTTTTGGCTGCCTTGCTTGGACGTGTTCAAACTTCAAAGTTAGCTAGTGAGAGGTGAACAAAAGGTTTCTTTATATGATCAAAAATGCTAGACATACAAAGATTTGTAAAAGCCTGTAAACTATTTTCATCTAACAACCAATCACAAACCTCTTACCCCCTGATTTTCCGTTATATGATATTGCAATCGAGTGCTTTCTTGACCTGTTACACGCCCATAATTCGCAGTATCAAATCCTAATGAATCCTACTTTTTCTAGTTTTTTCGTCTCCCTGCTCCCAGTCCATCCCGAACTTGGTCGCGCGCCGTCGTGGCTGATCTCCTTTCAGCTGCCACCTCTATATATACACTGCTCCACTAGAGAGGAGAGGACACACGTACGTACTACTGCTGCTCAACTTTGACACTTGAAGAACGTTTCTCACTGACCCATCGGTCGATCCATCTCTGCTTTCGATTCAACGCCGGCGGGCGACGTCGACAAGCTATCTAGCTAGCTAGCGAGCTCGTCGCACCGATCGACCGATCGATCATGGAGGAGTACTCAGCGTCCTCCTCCCAGCGCGGTGGCGGTGGCGGCCGCGGGGAGCTGCAGGGCCCGCGCCCGGCGCCGCTCAGGGTCCACAAGGACTCGCACAGGATCAGGAAGCCGCCCGCCTCGCAGGTGCGGCAGCCGGTCATCATCTACACGGTGTCGCCCAAGGTCGTGCACGCCAACCCCGGCGAGTTCATGTCCGTCGTGCAGCGCCTCACCGGCGCCTCCTCGTCATCCTCCTCACTCCCGCCACCGCCACAGCCGTCGCTCCCGTTCCCGTTCTTCCCGCAGCAGTCGTTGTCCTCCATGCTCCCGCCGGCGTTGCCGCAAACGCTGCCGTTCCCGTTCCAGCTCCAAGCATCTGGGCCGCAGGCGCACGAGGGCGCGCTGCTGCAGCAGCAGCACTCGCCTGCCGCGCGCCTCGCTGCCGTCGAGCAGGCGTCGGCGCCGGCCGGACAGAACACCGGTGTTCATCGTGGAGGGCTGCCGCCTCTGCCAAGCATCCTATCTCCGGTGCCGGGATCTCTCCCGGCGATCCCGCCGGGCTTCTTCTCTCCGCCGCCCAGCGGAGCTGGCGGTGGGATCAACCTGTTCGGCGAGCTGATCAGCCCGGCATTCCATGGCCACGGCGTGTTAACCGGTACTACCACCGCCGGTGCAAGTCCTACACCAATGTCGTTACAGTATTTCCCCGCTGCAGCTGCGCCGTCGCCGTCGACCCCGTACTATTGGGATCTCTTCAACAACCACCCAAACCACCTATAAATGCATCTGCAAGACTGCGTGTGGTCAGCTAGCTACACGCGTGGCTACTACTCTATATAGTATATGATCGATTGATTTCCATCTCCATGCATGCGTCGCCCGTCTGCAGGGCTGAGAGAATTAGTAGCTTTTTTGGGGGAGAGAAACAGGATTAGTAGCTATGTATACATTTGGCATTTGATGAGATGTGATAGGAGCGAAGACATTAAGAGCAAGTTAGATACAGTAGATATAGATAGCCTAAGTCAGCTGGTACTGCTCATTACCCGCATGCATGCTAGCTGCAAGGAAGCTTCATCCAAGCTAGCAAGCTCATGTCTGCTTGCTACCTTAGTCAGCTGGTATATGTTTGCGCCCCAACTTAATTTGGAGGTGATCCATGATAGAGAATTAGATAGAGATCATATGGAAGACTCTCAACTGATTTATTCATTATTTCTTATACATAATTAAAGACAGACATACATAATGCTCAGTGCTGTATGTCTTTCATTTGTAATAGAAATGGGTTTGATTTTCTATAATAATCTTCGTGGTTTTCGTAAAGTAATTACCTCATGTTTACGCGTGCATGTTCACGATTGATATATTCGTAGTGCATCTCTAGCTGATCCCCTTATAATTTGGTCCCTTACATCTTAACTCGTTATATTTGATCAGCTAAACAATGGTTCTTCTTGGCTCCCCCTCAAAGGAGATGGCTCCCCTCCCCCCTCCCCCTCGTGGCGACGCCTGCTTCTGGCTCCGTCTCGGCGGCGCCCCTGCCTTGCGCGTCCTCCCTCCTCCCTCCCCTCCGCGGACTCCTCTGGGCTCCGCTCCGGCGGCTCGCGCCGCTCCCCTCTGCTCCCTGGGCTCCCCCTCTCGCTCTGGTCACATCGCCCCTCTTCGGGCTAATAAGTTCTGGGCGCTGGATTCGGATGGCTCCGGGTCGGAGTCTGAGGCCCCTTCTTCCCCTCCCTGCCCGGTCCCGGCTCGCTCTTCCCCGGTGGCTGCGGCGGCCGGTCGCCGGCGTAAGTTCGCGCCCGGGGTGCGGGGTCGGCCCGCCTGGCCTGCCGTGGAGGTGGATGGGTGGCGCCGCGTTTCGCGTGGTCGGCGGCGTGCTTCGTGCTGGTTCCCTTCTGCGGCCCTGCTGATGTCCGTTGGGGTGGATGGGGCGGTGCCGACGTCAGCTTCATGCTCTCCGGCGGGTTCCCCTGCTTGCTCGCCCTTGGGTGCGGTCTCCGTCGCCCCGTCGGCGCCGGCGCCAACCCTAGATCTGGGATCGGGGGTGGCGCTGGTTCCCCTGTCTGTGGCGCGGGCCCCAGTGGGTGTGACTGGGCCTGGTGGGCCGGCCTCGGTGTTGGCTCTGGCGTCCTTTTCTGACTTTCCCCCTCCCTTCTTTGGTTCCTGGGCCACGGGCGGCCCAGGTCCAGCCCACCCCTCCAGTAAGGCCTTGTATCGAGCCGGGCCTGGCTCGGTCAGGGTACTTATGGGTGCGGAGGGGTGCGGTTCCCCCATTTCTAGGGTTTCCTGCCTCCTCCTCAGATCTGTCTCGTCACCGGCTTCCCATTCGGCGATTCGCCAGATCTACTCCTCCCCCTCCCCTCTCCCTCTCCTTTGCGGCGATGGCGGCGATGGACCGTTCTCGTGCTTCCTCCAGTGAGGCGATCTCCGGGCAGAAGCAGGGGCGCGATGGCTCCGGCGAGGCGGCCGCGGATCTGGAGTACGAGGCGGCTCTTCGCGCGAAGCTTCAGGCCTCGCTTGCCCCGGAGGCGGGGTCGGCGGCGGCGTCGGCTGGCGCGTCTCCCCGTGCCTTTGGGTCGGGCCCGTCGGTGCCTCTCCCCCTGTGTCCGGTGCTCCTTCAGCTGCGGCCGACCCCTGGGAGCTGGCGGCGGCGGCCAGTAGGGAGGGCTCTTCGGGGCCTTCCCAGGTGGCTCCTCTGGTGGGTGCTGCTCCCCGGGGCGGCGCTCCCCTGCGGGCTCCGGTGGTGGCTGGGGGCGGGCCGTCCCGCTTCTTTCCCCGTGGCGCGTCAGGGGCCCCGGCTCGACGTCCTGTCGGTCCTGCTGCTGGGCGGGGCTCTGGATCTGGGCCTGTTGCGCCTGGGGATGGTATCCTTCCTCCTCCCCCTCGTGGTTTTGGTCGCATCCCTCCCCAATCCCAAGTCTCCAACCCCATCCTCACCTGTTTTGCGTGTCACCGCCCCGGACATTTCCAATCGCGGTGTGAAAACCCTCCTTTCTGCCTCATCTGCAGGGAAGACGGACACCTAACGGTGGACTGTCAGAATCGCGTCAAGCCCCCCGCTTTTGTTCACTATGGCACTGGCCTCCTTGGGTGTTCTTTCTTTGCTTTAGATAGGGGGATCCCGGAGGCAGCTCCTATCCCGTCGCTATCCAATGTTGGCATTATCTCCGTCCAGGCTAAACGCATCTCCTCCCAGACCCTTCTTGATGAACTAAAGCTATGGGATGAGGGTGGGTGGGATTGGCAGATTCGCCAGCTCTCTGAGTTCGATTTTGCTGCCACTTTTCCTTCCAAAGAGAGCCTCCGTATGATCTCCTCTTGCACCAGCTTCACGCTGCCTCTGAACCAACTTGTGGTATCGGTCAAAGCTGCCTCTAACGGGTCCAAGGCGATCTCTTCTCTGTCTGATGTGTGGGTGCTGGTTGAAGATGTCCCTCCTAACATGCGCACCATGGCGTTCCTTATAGCCTTCGGGGTCCTCATCGGGAAACCCATTGAAGTGGACCAAGACTCTCTGGCGATCCTGGGGCTGGCTCGGCTTCGGGTCTGGTGTGTTGATCCTCTGTGCATTCATGGGGCCATCGATGTCTTCCCTGCGGCTGGTGGCTTCTGGCTCCGAGTGCGGGTGGAGGGGGCCTCGGGTCCGGTGTCGCCCCCTCCTCCTCCCCCGCCCCCGGCCTCAGGCAATGGCGACAAGAGCAAATATGGGGCCGGTTGCCCCGACGATTCCATGCATGGGTCTGATCCTAGGTTCACCCAGCCAGAGTGGGATCGCCTCTCTCCCAAAGATCAGGATATGCTAAAGGAGAATGTGCCTGTTGGCAAGGCGGCCCAGGACTCGGTGCCTGATCTAGGTGGAGGGGATGCGGCCTCTGGTGGGGCTAAGGGCACGCCTTTCTCGGCGGTGTGCTCCAATCTCCCTGCCCGACCCGCTTCTCCCTCGTTGTCTGGCATTGAAGATCTCCCTCCGGCTGGTCCCGCTGCGTCCAAGAAGAAGAAGAAAGCCTCTGTCAAGAAGTCCTCCGCCAAGAGCCGTGCTTTGGGCGATTCTAGGCAGTCCGCGGCTGGGCTCTGCCGTAGGCTTGATGCTGATCTGGGTACGGCCTCAGGCCCGTCCTCTGCTGCGGCTTCTCCCAGTCGTGCTCGCCCTGTGCCTGTGCGCTCGCCTGCATCCACGGCTCGCAAGAGCGGCCGCGTCTCCAACAGTGGCGAGCGGGTGGTCGATCGGGCTGCTCGGCGTGCTGCTGCTCGGGATCTGCCACCTTCAGGTTCGTCCCCAGCCCCCTCTCCCTCCCTTCCCACGGTTCCCTCTCCTATGCGTTTAGTTCTCCCTTCTCAATCTGATGATCATTTGCTAAAAGTTTTAGAGGATGTGGGTATTTGCTTAGACTCTAGCTTGGGTTCTCCTTCGTCGATTCTTGGTATCATTAGGGTGAATGAAATCGCCCAGGCTGATATTGAGAAAGCCAAGGAGGCTGGGGTGGGCTCAGGTGCCCCACCGGTTGTGGCCGGTGGGGATGAGGGGGGAGATGACAGGAGTCAAGCTCCCCCGGTGGCTTCTAAACGTGGGGCAGGGAAGTGTTCAAAATCCTGCATGGCGCCGAGCAGGTCGAGTCTCCATATTAAAAACTTTTCCTATAAATGAAGGCCTTATTCTGGAACGTAAGAGGTTTCTGCGCTAGGGGGCGCAGAGACCAACTTAAAGACTTGGTTTGTTCTGAGAATGTAAAATTTATTGGCCTTGTCGAGACTTTCAAATCTTCCTTTTCCGCGAGCGAATTATCGGCCATTGCTGGGATAGACAGATTTCATTGGAACTTTGTGGCCTTAGTTGGTCACTCAGGTGGTTTTCTGCTTGGTTCCAAAAAAGATACTTTTGATTTTGTGGCTTTTGCATGGCATTTTCTGGGCTAGCACGGTGGTTTCTATTCGATCTCTCAATTCCTTGCTGGAAATTATGGTGGTATATGGTCCGGCTGACCACGCGATGTCTTATGCTTTTTTGGATGAGCTTAGTATTAAAATTGAATCTTGTCAGCTTCCCCTGTTGATTGGGGCGACTTTAATCTGCTTCGTTTCCCTTCTGAGAAGAGCTCGTCGAACTTCTCTTGGCCTCTGGCTAATGCTTTCAATGCTTTCATTAGGGACACGGCTATTCATGAGATTCCTAGGGTCGGAGCCTGTTTCACTTGGTCTAATCACCAAACTCCCCCCATCCGCTTTGTTCTCGATAGATTTTTTGTCTGTCCTATGTGGGATTCTTTTTTTTGTCCGTGTGAGTCTTAGAGCCCTTGCTTGTGTTGGCTCTGACCACACCCCCTGATTCTAGATGATGGAACGCGCCCAGTGGGTCTCCCGAGGTTTTAGTTTGATGCTTCCTGGCTACAAGTGGAGGGTTTCAATGAGTTGATGGCTCAAAAGATTTTGAGGCTCAAATTGGCGTTCTGGACGATCGCGCGGATAATGCCGGGTTGTCTCTGGATGAATGGCAAACTAGATATGGTTTAGATGAGGCGCTGTTGGGCATTCATAGGCAGGAGGAAGTGTACTGGAAACAGCGTGGAACTATCAACTGGACCTTAAAGGGTGACTTGCCCACGTCCTACTTCTTCGCTATTGCTAACGGTAGAAGGCGGAGATGCATTATTGATAGCCTTATTATAGACGGCACCAGGGTTTCTGATCCTTTGGTGATTATGCGATACGTAGTTTGCTTCTTCTCTAACCTTCTAGCGGCTAAACCTGGGTTAGGCTTTAAGCTGGCTGCAACATTCTGGTCTCCTCTTGATCAACTTTCGAACGATGATAATGAAAGCCTGATGATCCCCCCCACAGAAGAGGATATTTTTGAGATGATTCGTTCTGCCAATTCTAATGCGGCTTCTGGCCCTGACGGCTTTTCCATCCCTTTTTTCCGGCAATTCTGGCCTCAGCTAAAAGGCTTAATCATGGCTATTACTCAAGGTTTTTGGTTGGGGACTGTTGATATATCAAGACTTAACTACGCAGTTCTTACCCTCATCCCTAAAGTCAAAGGTGCTGACTTGATCTCCCAATTTAGGCCCATTGCTTTGATTAACAATTTTGCTAAGATCCCTGCCAAGGGTATGGCCACTAGGGTTTCTTCGATCGCCCATCGGGTCATTAGCCCTTTCCAATCTGCGTTCATCAAGGGGAGATTCATCTTGGACGGGGTGCTTTGCCTACATGAGCTAATTCCTGACCTCCGTTGTAAGAACACCAAGGTTGTGGTGCTTAAGCTCGATTTTGAAAAGGCATATGACTCGGTGAGCTGGATCTTTCTTCGCCAAGTTTTGCTGGCCAAGGGCTTTGATGGTTCGGTGGTTCACCGTCTGATGCAACTGGTCACTGGGGGGCATACAGCAGTGGCTGTCAATGGCCAAACAGTCACTTCTTTGCGAATGGTAGGGGTTTGAGACAAGGAGACCCGACGTCTCCCTTTCTTTTTAATTTTGTGGCTGATGCTCTCTCTCACATTTTGTCTCGTGTTGTGGCTGCTGGTCACATTTCGCCTGTTAGCTCTCATCTCATCCCTAATGGCATCTCTCACTTACAATATGCGGACGACACCATAATTATGGTTGAACTTAATGATCACTCTATCACGAATCTGAAATTTCTTCTTCTCTGCTTTGAAGCTCTGTCGGGCCTTAAAATCAACTTCTCCAAGAGCGAGGTTATTGTCATTGGGGTTTCTGCTACGGAAGCGCAGCGGGTGGCCCACCTTTTGAATTGCTCTCTTGGATCTTTTCCTCTCAAATATTTGGGCTTACCCATCTCCCCTATTAAGCTTTTGGCAAAAGATTTTGCACCGGTTGTGACTAAAGTTGGCAATAGAGTCTTGCCGTGGCGAGGCCGTTATAATTCTCAGGCGGGCAAGGTTGCCCTTACCAACTCTTGCCTCTCCTCTCTCCCGATGTTTTTAATGGGCTTTTATCTTCTGTCCGAAGGGACTCACTCCGGTTTGGATAAGCACAGGGGTGCCTTCTTCTAGAATTCCTCCGATAATAAACGCAAATATAGGATGGTTAAGTGGGATCTCATTTGCAGACCTAAGAACATGGGGGGTCTTGGCATCATTAATACCAGAATCATGAATAAATGCATGTTGTTAAAATGGTGGTGGAAGATTATGTTCCTCGATAATCACCCTGCTTGGCTCAACCTCCTCAAAGCTAAATACTTCCCCTCCTCGAGCCCTATGTTCGCCCCCTCTTCTCGTGGCTCTCAGTTCTGGCGTCAGCTTGTTAGTATTAGACCGATTTTCCGGTCCCTTGTGAAGTTTGTTGTTCGAGACGGTAAGTCCACTCGTTTTTGGTTAGACTGGTGGGTCCGGGACACCATGCTTGTGGCAGCTCACCCGACTCTGTTTTCGTTTTATGCTGATCCTGAGATCTCTATCTTTGAGCTCTCGGCTAAGGGTTGGGTTTTAGATTTCCGGAGCTCTCTTTCCCCTCTGGAGTTGGAAGACTGGCAATGCCTTACTGCCTGCTTCCCCCTGCTCTTGGAGGAAGAGGACTCCGTCACTTGGCCCTACTCTTCTTCGGGGTGTTTTTCGGTTAAGTCGGCGTATTCGAAACTTATCGCTGGTGCTCGCACGGAAAAGTTTAATTTCATTTGGTCTGCCCGCATCCCTCCTAAGATTAAAGTCTTTCTCTGGCAAGCTCTTCGTCGCAAACTTCCAGCGGCTGACCAGATCAAGAAGAGGAACGGACCGGGCTCTGACAGTTGCCAGCTCTGCGGTGCCCTGGAGAACACCGAGCATATCTTTTTCCAGTGCTCTCTGGCTAAATTCTTTTGGAGTTGCATTAGACTTTGGCTTCGGGTTAATTGGAACCCTTCCTCCTTTGAGGATCTTCGGCAATGTCTTAATTCTCTAGCAGGCCGGTCTAAGCGGGTTTTCTTGGTGCGCTGGGCGGAGATCTATTGGTTGTTATGGACTACTAGGAACAAGTTCACTATTGAACACATTTTCCTGGCTAACCCAGTCAGTTGCTTATTTAAAACCAATGTCTTTTTGCAGCAGTGGAGATCATTGACTAAGGATGGGGACCTAGAGGCTTTTGACGAGATGCTATCCAAAATGAAATCTACGGCTTCTTCTCTGCTGCGGCGTACTGGGAGGACAACTTCTTAGTGGTCTGGCTCTTCGTTGGCTGGCCTGCGCGCCATGATACGTTGGATGCCTTGTACCCATACTTCCTGTCGTTTCTGTTAAACTTATGTCGTGCCTTGTGATGGTTGTGACTCTGCCTGGTGGCTTTATTTATAAATTCGGGCTCTAGCCTTTTCTCTAAAAAAATGGTTCTTAGCCGAATCCCTAAAACTTAACTACCTAAAAAAAACTTCATCAATTATTCTTAGTTTTTGTGTACGCGCACTAAATTTCAACTACATATTTGCACCCATATTAAATCAAAATTTTAAAATCAAAGTTCACACAATTCACAAATATTATAATTAATTTAAAGTTCACAAAATCAAATTATTATTCAAATTCAAACACATGAAAGGGCCCAAATGAAGTAAAGAGCATGATAGAAGCACAACAATCAAGTGGTGCTATCGAGTTGCTACTAATGCTCAACACGATGATCTTGGAGTTGGGTATGATCTTCTCGATTCCCGATGCTTCGATGCGTCAGGTGGAATCTTTATATCCTATATGCACCATGTTCCGGCTCAACAGGATCCCCATTGCTTACATACTGAAAGTTCTCTAGCATGCCTCTCTCATCTTCAATGATGATGTTGTGCAGGATGATACACCATGTCATTATTGGCCATAGGACCTATGGGTTTATATACTTGGAAGGGCCACAAACAATGGCAAAGCGCTTCTGAAGTAGACCAAAAGTTGTCTCAACATCCTTCCTTGTCGACTCTTGGAGCATTGCAAAGTGAGATCTCTTGTTGCCTTGAGGACACAAGATTGTCTTCACAAATGTGGCCCATGGAGGATATATGCTATCTGCAAGGTAGTAACCCATCGTTTACCGACGTCCATTCACAACATAGTTGCAAGGAGGAGCATCTCTAGTACCTATGGTGGTCTCGACAACACATTAAGATCATTATGAGAGTAACACAATCCAAAGAATGAATGTCAAATACATATATCCTCTGGTGCAACTCACTACTGGAATCATAGAATTTGCCATCAGCCTGTTCTTTGCCGTCAGCTGGTCTTTTCCATCCACTGACCAAAAACCGACGGCAAATATAGAATTTGCCATCAGCCTGTTCTTTGTTGTTGGCTGGCTGACGGCAAAGAAACTTTGTCGTCCGCTAGCTGACGGCAGAGAGATGGGTGCGGTCCTGTGGAGGCCCGCTATTGTAACGGCCCATCCCCACCCTCCTCTTTGCCATCCGCTACCTGATGGCATAGACTCTTTGTCGTCAGCTAGCCGACGGCAAACAAGCCCCTACCTAACGGCCCTAACACCCCCTCCTCCTCTCTCCGTCTCCCACTCCCTCCCCTCTCCACCCGACCGCACCCCGCCGCCGCCCCCGACCCACGCCGCCCCGACCCGCCGCCCGCCACCATCGACGACCCGCCCCTAAGCCCCCCCCGGCCGCATGTCGCTCCCCCCCCGTCCCGCCGCCCGGAGCCCCGCCGACATAAAATTCAACATAGATCTACTTTTCAAATTGCATTTTCATTCAACATAGATATATTTTACATAATATTTTTACATATAGTCATCATCGTCGCTAGCGAGCAGGTCGATCACGACGGCGCCTTCGCCGTCACCGTTGTCGTCGCTGCTGCTGTCTGCGACGACGTTGTCCCAGTCAACGGGGTTGTTGTCGTCTTCCTCCGACGGTGCCATCTCAGCCTCCTCTGCCGCCATGGCCGCGGCGGCGTCAATTGCGGTCTCTACCTCGGCGGCTTCTCTCATAGCCGCCACCGCCGCAGCCGCCTCCGACGCCCGTAGGGTGGCGTGCCACCCCGGAGTGTCGTACGGATCGCCGTCCTCACGGAGGACCACTTGTTCCGGCGAAAGCTCGACGACGGGAGGGGGGAGGAGGAGGGGCGGCCGATGCGCGTGCAGGAGCCGGCGCTGGGAGGCTGGCTGGCGGCGGTCATATCCGCGATGGGGCTCCCACGAGGCGGGGCCCTGCGCCTGAAGGAAATATGCCCTAGAGGCAAAAATAAATTTATTATTTATTTCCTTAATTCATGATAAATGTTTATTATTCATGCTATAATTGTATTGACCGAAAACTTAGTACACGTGTGAATACATAGACAAAACATATAGTCCCTAGTATGCCTCTACTTGACTAGCTCGTTAATCGAAGATGGTTATGTTTCCTAACCATAGACATGTGTTGTCATTTGATGAACGGAATCACATCATTAGAAGAATGATGTGATGGACATGACCCATCCGTTAGCTTAGCATTATGATCGTGTCAGTTTCATTGCTACTGCTTTCTTCATGACATATACAAGTTCCTCAGACTATGAGATTATGCAACTCCTGAATACCGGAGGAACACTTTGTGTGCTACCAAATGTCACAACGTAAATGGGTGATTATAAAGGTGTTGTACATGTGTCTCCGAAGGTGTTTGTTGGGTTGGCATAGATCGAGATTAGGATTTGTCACTCCGTGTTTCGGAGAGGTATCTCTGGGCCCTCTCGGTAGTACTCATCACTATAAGCCTTGCAAGCATTGTGACTAATGAGTTAGTTGCCGGATGAAGTGTTACGGAACAAGTAAAGAAACTTGCCGGTAACAAGATTGAACTAGGTATGATGATACCGACGATTGAATCTTGGGCAAGTAACATACCGATGACAAAGGGAACAACGTATGTTGTTATGCGGTTTGGCCGATAAAGATCTTCGTAGAATATGTAGGAACAAATATGAGCATCCAGGTTCCGCTATTGGTTATTGAGAGACGTGTCTTGTTCATGTCTACATAGTTCTCGAACCCGTAGGGTCCGCACGCTTAACGTTCGATGACGATTGGTATTATGAGTTTATGTGATATGACGTACCGAAGATTGTTCGAAGTCCCAGATATGATCATGGACATGACGAGGAGTCTCTAAATGGTCGAGACATAAGGATTGATATATTGGACGACTATATTCGGACACCGGAAGTGTTCCAGAGAAGTTTCGGATATAACCGGAGTGCCGGAGGGTTACCAGAACCCCCCGGGGAACAAATGGGTCTAGATGGGCCCTAGTGCACAGAGAGAGGGGCCGGCCAGGGAAGGCCGCGCACCCCCTTCCCCTGAGTCTGAATAGGACAAGGAAGAGGGGGCGGCGCCCCCCTTGCATTCCCCCTCTCCCTCTCCTTCCTTCCCCCTCTCTCCCTTTAGGTGGAAACCTACTAGGACTTGGAGTCCTAGTAGGATTCCCCTATTGGGGCGCGCCCTAGGAGGGCCGGCCGGCCTCCCCCTTGCTCCTTTATATACAAGGGCAGGGGGCACCCTAGAACATACAAGTTGAATGTTTAGCCGTCTGCGATGCCCCCCTCCACAGTTACACACCTCGGTTACATCGCCGTAGTGCTTAGGCGAAGCCCTGCGCCGGTAACTTCATCATCATCGTCACCACGCCATCGTGCTGACAAAACTCTCCCTCGACCTCAGCTAGATCTAGAGTTTGTGGGACGTCACCGAGCTGAACGTGTGCAGATCGCGGAGGTGCCGTACCTTTGATGCTAGGATCGGTCGGATCGTGAAGACATACGACTACATCAACCGCGTTGTCATAACGCTTCCGCTTTCGGTCTACGAGGGTACGTAGACAACACTCTCCCCTCTCGTTGCTATGCATCAACTAGATATTGATCTTGCGTGGTCATAGGAATTTTTTTGAAATTATCGCGTTCCCCAACAGTGGCATCCGAACCAGGTCTATGCGTATATGTTATATGCACGAGTAGAACACAAAGAGTTGTGGGCGATAATAGTCATACTGCTTACCAGCATGTCATACTTTGATTCGGCATTATTGTTGGATGAAGTGGTTCAGACTGACATTACGCGTACGCTTACGCGAGACTGGTTCTACCGACGTGCTTTGCACATAGGTGGCTGGTGAATGTCTGTTTCTCCAACTTTAGTTGAATCGAGTGTGGCTACACCCGGTCCTTGTTGAAGGTTAAAACAACACACTTGACAAAAAAATCATTGTGGTTTTGATGCGTAGGTAAGAACGGTTCTTGCTAGAAGCTCGTAGCAGCCACGTAAAACTTGCAACAACAAAGTAGAGGACATCTAACTTGTTTTTGCAGGTCTTGCTGTGATGTGATATGGTCAAGCATGATGTGATATAAATTGTTGTATGAGATGATCATGTTTTGTAACAAAGTTATCGGCAACTGGCAGGAGCCATATGGTTGTTGCTTTATTGTATGCAATGCAATCGCCATGTAATTGTTTTACTTTATCACTAAGCGGTAGCAATAGTCGTAGTAAAAATAGGTGGCAAGACGACAACGATGCTACGATGGAGATCAAGGTGTCGCGCCGGTGACGTTGGAGATGATGACGATGCTTCGGTGATGGAGATCATGAGCACAAGATGATGATGGCCATATCATGTCACATATTTTGATTGCATGTGATGTTTATCCTTAAAGCGTCTTATTTTGCTTAGAACGTCGGTAGCATTATAAGATGATCCCTTACTAAATTTCAAGGTACAAGTGTTCTCCCTGAGTATGCACCATTGCTACAGTTCTTCGTGTTGAGACACCACGTGATGATCGGGTGTGATAAGCTCTACGTTCACATACAATGGGTGCAAGCCAGTTTTGCACACACAGAATACTCAGGTTAAACTTGATGAGCCTAGCATATGCAGATATGGCCTCGAAACACTAAGACCGAAAGGTCGAGCATGAATCATATAGTAGATATGATCAACATAGTGATGTTCACCATTGAAAACTACTCCATCTCACATGATGATTGGACATGGTTTAGTTGATTTGGATCACATGATCACTTAGATGATTAGAGGGATGTCTATCTAAGTGGGAGTTCTTAAGTAATATGATTAATTGAACTTTAATTTATCATGAACTTAGTACCTGATAGTATTTTGCATGTCTATGTTGTTGTAGGTCAATGGCCCATGCTACCATTCCTTTGAATTTTAATGCGTTCCTAGAGAAAGCTAAGTTGAAAGATGATGGCAGCAACTACACGGACTGGGTCCGTAACTTGAGGATTATCCTCATTGCTGCACAGAATAATTACGTCCTGGAAGCACCGCTAGGTGCCAGGCCTGCTGCAGATGCTATTGATGACGTTAAGAATGTCTGGTAGAGCAAAGCTGATGACTACTCGATAGTTCAGTGTGCCATGCTTTACGGCTTAGAATCGGGACTTCAAAGACATTTTGAACGTCATGGAGCATATGAGATGTTCCAAGAGTTGAAGTTAATATTTCAAGCAAATGCCCGAGTTGACAGATATGAAGTCTCCAACAAGTTCTACAGCTGCAAAATAGAGGAGAATAGTTCTGTCAGTGAACACATACTCAAAATGTCTATGTATCATAATCACTTGACTCAGCTGGGAGTTGATCTTCCAGTTGATTGTGTCATTGACAGAGTTTTTAAATCACTGCCACCAAGCTATAAAGGCTTCGTGATGAACTATAATATGCAAGGGATGAACAAGACTATTCGCAAGCTCTTCACGATGCTAAAGGCCGCGGAGGTAGAAATAAAAAAGGAGCATCAAGTGTTGATGGTCAATAAGACCACTAGTTTCAAGAAAAAGGGCAAAGGGAAGAAAGGGAACTTCAAGAAGAAGGGCAAAATGGTTGCTTCTCAAGAGAAGAAACCCAAGTGTGGACCTAAGCCTGAAACTGAGTGCTTCTACTACAAAGGGACTGGTCACAGGAAGCGGAATTGCCCCAAGTATTTGGTGGATAAGAAGGGTGGCAAAGTGAAAGGTATATTTGATATACATGTTATTGATGTGTACTTAACTAATGCTCGCAGTAGCGCTTGGGTATTTGATACTGGTTCTATTGCTCATATTTGCAACTCGAAACAGGGGCTACGGATTAAGCGAAGATTGGGTAAGGATGAGGTGACGATTCATAATCCACAAGTATAGGGGAACGAAACAGTTTTCAAGGGTAGAGTATTCAACCCAAATTTATTGAGTCGACACAAGGGGAGCCAAAGAATATTCTCAAGTATTAGCACTTGAGTTGTCAATTCAACCACACCTAGAAAACTTAATATCTGCAGCAAAGTATTTACAAGCAAAGTAATATGGAAGTAACTGTAACAGTGGCAAAAGTAACAGTAGCAGTTTTGTAGTAATTGTAACAGTAGCAACGGAAAAGTAACTAAGCAAAGATCAATACATGAAAAGCACGTAGGCATTGGATTAGTGATGGATAATTATGTCAGATGCGATTCCTCATGCAATACTTATAACATAGGGTGACACAGAACTAGCTCCAGTTCATCAATGTAATGTAGGCATGTATTCTGAATATAGTCATACGTGCTTATGGAAAAGAACTTGCATGACATCTTTTGTCCTACCCTCCCGTGGCAGCGGGGTCCTATTGGAAACTAAGGGATATTAAGGCCTCCTTTTAATAGAGTACCATACCAAAGCATTAACACTTAGTGAATACATGAACTCCTCAAACTACGGTCATCACCGGGAGTGGTCCCGATTATTGTCACTTCGGGGTTGTCGGATCATAACATATAGTAGGTGACTATTGACTTGCAAGATAGGATCAAGAACTCACATATATTCATGAAAACATAATAGGTTCAGATCTGAATCATGGCACTCGGGCCCTAGTGACAAGCATTAAGCATAGCAAAGTCATAGCAACATCAATCTTGGAACATAATGGATACTAGGGATCAAACCCTAACAAAACTAACTCGATTACATGGTAAATCTCATCCAACCCATCACCGTCCAACAAGCCTATGATGGAATTACTCACGCATGGTGGTGAGCATCATGAAACTGGTGATGGGGGATGGTTGATGATGACGACGGCGACGGATTCCCCTCTTCGGAGCCCCGAACAGACTCCAGATCAACCCTCCCGAGAGAGATTAGGGCTTAGCGGCTCCGTATCGTAAAATGCGATGAATCCTTCTCTCTGATTTTTTTTCTTTCTGAACGTGAATATATGGAGTTGGAGTTGTGGTCGGTGGAGCCTCAGGGGGCCCACGAGACAGGGGGCGCGCCCAGGGGGGCAGGCGCGCCCCCACCCTCGTGGACAGGGTGTGGGCCCCCTGGTCTTGATTCTTTTGCTAGTATTTTTTATTAATTCTAGAAAATATTCTCGGTGAAGTTTCATGTCATTCCGAGAACTTTTATTTCTGCACAAAAAAAACACCATGGAAATTCTGCTGAAAATAGCGTCAGTTCGGGTTAGTTTCATTCAAATCATGCAAGTTAGAGTCCAAAACAAGGGCAAAAGTGTTTCAAAAAGTAGATACGATGGAGACGAATCAACTCCCCCAAGCTTAAACCTTTGCTTGTCCTCAAGCAATTGAGTTGACAAACTGAAAGTGATAAAGAAGAACTTCTAGAAACTCTGTTTGCTCTTCTTGTTGCAAATATGTAAAGCCAACATTCAAGTTTTCAGCAAAAAATTATGAACTAACCACATTAACAATAACATTTAGGTCTCATGTTTACTCATATCAACTAGCAAGCAATAGTAATAATTCTCGGATGACAACACTTTCTCAAAACAATCATAATATGACATAACAAGATGGTATCTCGCCAGCCCTTTCTGAGACCGCAAAACATAAATGCAAAGCACCTCTGAAGATCAAGGACTGACTGGACATTGTAATTCATGATAAAAGAGATCCAGTCATAGTCATACTCAATATAAATTAATAGTAATGCATGCAAATGACAGCGGTGCTCTCCAACTTGTGCTTTTTAAGAAGAGGATGATGACTCAACATAAAAGTAAATAGATATGCCCTTTGCAGAGGGAAGCAGGGATTTGCAGAGGTGCCAGAGCTCGAGTTTTGAAACAGAGAAGAATAATATTTTGGGTGGCATACTTTCATTGTCAACATAACAACCAAGAGATCTCGATATCTTCCATGCTACACACATTATAGGCGGTTCCCAAACAGAATGGTAAAGTTTATACTCCCCCACTACCAACAAGCATCAATTCATGGCTTTCCCAAAACAACGGGTGCCTCCAACTAACAACAATCCTGGGGGAGTTCTGATTTCAATTACTTTTGATTTGAGCATGGGACTGGGCATCCCGGTTACCGGCCATTTTCTCGTGAGTGAGGAGCGAAGTCCACTCCTCGTGAGAATAACCCACCTAGCATGGAAGATATAGACAACCCTAGTTGATACATGAGCTGTTCGAGCATACAAAACAGTATTTCATTTGAAGGTTTAGAGTTTGGCACATACAAATTTACTTGGAACGGCAGGTAAATACCGCATATAGGAAGGTATGGTGGACTCATATGGAATACCTTTGGGGTTTATGGAAGTGGATGCATAAGCAGTATTCCCGCTTAGTGCAAGTGAAGGCTAGAAAAAGACTGGGAAGCGACCAGCTACAGAGCGACAACGGTCATGAACATGCATTAAAATTAATCAACACTAAGTGCAAGCATGAGTAGGATATAATTCACCATGAACATAAATATCGTGGAGGCTATGTTGATTTTGTTTCAACTACATGCGTGAACATGTGACAAGTCAAGCCACTCGAATCATTCAAAGGAGGATACCACCCTATCATACCACATCACAACCATTTTAATAGCATGTTGGCACGCAAGGTAAACCATTATAAACTCCTAGCTAATTAAGCATGGCATTAGCAGCTATAATCTCTAATTGTCACTGCAAACATGTTTCACTCATAATAGGCTGAATCAGGAATGATGAACTAATATAATTTACAAAAACAAGATAGGTCGAGTTCATACCAGCTTCTCTCATCTCAATCAGTCCATCATATATCGTCATTATTGCCTTTCACTCGCACGACCGAACGGTGTGGATAATAATAGTAGTGCACGTGCATTGGACTAAGCTGGAATCTGCAAGCACTTAATACAAGGGAGAAGACAAGGTAATATGGGCTCTTGGTTAAATCAACAATAATGCATATGAGAGCCACTCAACATTTTCATCATGGTCTTCTCCTCTCGACCACCTAAGAAAAGAAAAGAAATAAAACTATTTACACGGGAAAGCTCCCAACAAGAAAAAGAAGGGAAAGAAATCCTTTTGAGTTTTCTTTTAATTACTACTACTACAGGCATGGAAAGTAAACTAGCTAAAAGCTATAACTATTTTTTTGGTTTTTCTTAAGGTTTTTCAAACACACAAGAAGAAAGCTTAGAAAAGAGAATAAACTAGCATGGATAGTACAATGAAAAAGTATGAGCACAGACAACTAGAATGAGTGTGTGAACATGAATGTAATGTCGGCGAGAAATACGTACTCCCCCAAGCTTAGGCTTTTGGCTAAGTTGGTCTATGCCCACGGATGGCCTGGCGGATATCCAAAGTTGTAACTGGGGTCGTACTGAGATGCAGCCGCCTACCGCCTGATGAGCAGCAGCTTGGAGGCGAGCTGCCTCCGTCCTCCTTTCATACTCGTTCGCCTCCTCCCTGGTTATAACATATATCCTTTTTGCCTGAAAGTCAAAGAAAGTAGGAGCAGGGAGAGCAATATGGACAGCGCGCTGTCTGTCAAAGATTAGTCGGTACTGAAGGGGTTGTTCATTCCTCTCAATAAACTGATGGCGAACCATAGCATTATAACCTAAATAAATAGCAGGCAACTCTATATCATTTGCATGTATGGGTACATCAAGATAGTTAGCTAAATGAGTTGCATAAATCCCACCAAACAAATCTCCACTTATATTGTTATGATGCAACCTTCGTGCAACAATCGCCCCCAAGTTATATTGTTTATCTCCTAATACCGCACTTTTGAGAACACAAAGATCTCGACAGCACATGTGACAAGCTTCATCTTTATCATTAATGCATATACCTATAAAGAGAGCAAAATAATGTATGGAAGGAAAATGAATGCTCCCTATGGTAGCTTGTGTGATTTCTCTGGATTCCCCCACAGTGATACTAGCAAGAAAGTCTTTATATTCAGATTTGTGAGGTTCACTAAAATTGCCCCACTGCGGGAGTTTACAAGCAGTATTAAAATCTTCTAGGTCCATGGTATATGATTTATCATAAAGATCAAACAAAACAATGTGAGAATTGCGTGAGGATGTGAATTTGAACCTTCTCACAAAGGAATCAGTTAGGTAGTAGTATTGGGGGCACTTATCTGGCACAAAGCCCTCAAGTTCAACATTACGCACATACGCGTCAAATTCCTCCTTAATGCCTGCTTGAACCATAAAATCTTCTGATGGCCATTCATAGGGCTGCACTTGAGCTTCCCTCGGTGGCTCATCGTCTGGCTCACGTATCGTGAGCCTTGGTCCTTGCTTCCTTGAGGAACCACCTTGGTATATTTTCCTATGAATTTTTCCTTCTCTGAAAAATTTCTGAATTTTTTAGTGACCCAAAATAATAGTGAACCAAACTCAACATGATTGATAGCAACTACTCCCACAAGTGCCTAGAGGCTATATCATGCATTAGAACTACTTTTGACCATATAAATTTGACATGCAAGCTCAAGAACAGGGTCACCTTAGCAGCAAAAATTTGCAATAAATAAAGCACTAGAACAAAAACTAATTGGACCATTGGAGGAGTCACATACCGAAGAACAATCCCCCAAAACAGTTTCGTGAATGAAGCTTTGAGCAAGGAGATCAAAAATTGTAGCAAAACGAGCTAGAACATAAGTCTGAGCTGTGTGGTGATTTTTTCTGGAGGAAGACGAAGTGTGTGGGTGCAGGAATAAGTGGAGGGGGCCACGTGGGGCCCACGAGGTAGGGTGGCGCACCCTGGACCCTTGTGGCCAGGTGGTGTGGCCCCCTGATGTGTTCTTAGTGCCAATATTCTTAAATATTCTACAAAAAATCATATTTCATTTTCGGGACATTTGGAGAACTTGTATTTTCCGGGTATTTTTTATTGCAAGGATAAATCAGAAAACAGACAGAAAAATACTATTTTTGCTTTATTTAATCTAAATAATAGAAAGTAAAAGGAGGGTACAGAGAGTTGTGCTTTCTAACTTCATCCATCTCATGCTCATCAAAAGAAATCCACTAACAAGGTTGATCAAGTCTTGTTAACAAACTCATTCCGAATCGCATGAAACTGGAGAATCTTCGAATAGCACTAAGTTACCTCAACGGGGATATGCATGTCCCCAACAATAAGAATATAATATTTCTTCTTGACGCTGGGAAGAGGAAATTCAAAACCTCCATTAGTAATCATTGAAATTTTTCCAATACAATTGATATTGTGGACTTGAGGTTGTTTCCTCGGGAAGTGTACCGTATGCTCATTACCATTAACATGAAAAGTGACATTGCCTTTGTTGCAATCAATAACAGCCCCTGCAGTATTCAAAAAGGTATTCAAAAAGGGTCTACCTAGGATAATTGACATACTATCATCCTCGCGAATATCAAGAATAACAAAGTCCGTTAAAATAGTAATATTTGCAACCACAACAGGCACATCCTCACAAATACCGACAGGTATAGCAGTTGATTTATCGACCATTTGCATAGATATTTCAGTAGATGTCAGCTTATGCAAATCAAGTCTACAATATAAAGAGAGAGGCATAACACTAACACCGGCTCCAGGATCACATAAAGTAGTTTTAACATAGTTTCTTTTAATGGAGCATGGTATAGTTGGTACTCCTGGATCTCCTAGTTTCTTTGGTATTCCACCCTTAAAAGTATAATTAGCAAGCATGGTTGTTGGGGATATAACTATTAGGTATGACCCGCCTTGGAGGGGCCGGGTTATACCTATGCGTATTCTGAAGCCCAAGACCAAGGTTGAAGATGGCGGCTCAGTAAGGGCCCAAAGCCCAGAGGAGACTTAAGGCCCGTAGTGATAAACCGCCATGTATACGTGACTTGTGTTGTAAGACAAGAAATATTAAGAGACTGAGCCGGCCACTGTTTATAAGCCGGCCGGGACTCTGTAGAGCCGCTCGGCGTTGGCCTCTGTATATAAAGGGACGACCCAGCGGCGGTTTAGGGCAAGTAACATCAACTCAAGAGCTAGGTCAAGCGATTTGCTCCCTGGTTATCGAGACATAAGCAATCCCACTCAAAACTGGACCGTAGGCTTTTACCTTCATCGTAAGGGGCCGAACCAGTATAAACCTTGTGTCCTTTGTCCCGATTAACCCCTTCAAGCTTCCTAGTTGCGATGGCTCCACGACGAAGTCCTTTCACTAGGACATCTGCCGTGACAATTCCACGACAGTTGGTGCCCACCGTGGGGCCAGCGCACGGTGGATTTGAGTTCTTGAAGGGCAGCTTCGAAGGGCTCAAGGGATATGTTGTGGGCCGGATGACCAAGAGTCGTCGCGGCAAGCTCTACATCGATGACGCGGGCTGGAGCCCCAACGCTGGCTCAATTGAGTACGGGTACCGGGTCCCCTTCGGCGGAATTCATGTCTTCATCGGCAGATCGGCGAGCCGGGACCTGAGCCAGACATCTACACTGACCTCGTCGAAACGGCTCAGCGTGCGAAACCCGCCCGGGCTCCTCCTGCTGTGAAGCATGCCTTCGTGGGATGCATCCATGAAGGGCCCTCTGAAGGATCTGCACCTGGCGGTGAGATGGCCATCTACTCTGATGGCGGGTCATCCATAGACCACAGGTGAGACAGATTCATTCTATCAACTGCAAGACGGCGGGCTTAGGGGCTGTTCTGATGGCAACAGTATTCCGGATTGCTTCGAGCCGCCGAGCCGGGTTGGAATCTTCATGGCCGGTACACAACCTATCCAAGACTCCACAACTGCGGCAGCCATGACCCCCGGGTCAGCAGTAGCCGGGGCAGGAGGCCCTATGCGCTCGCCGGCTCAGGTGCTGATGGATCTTACAGATAAGCTGACCATTATGTTAACCGTCGTGATCAATCCGGCGGACCAAGCTCGTCATAATGAGGAGGTGGCACAGTTAAAATTGGATATGGCGCAGGCCAAGGAAGACCTAGCAGCGGAAGATGTCAGGATAACTGCAGAGCGGGCAGCTCTGGATGTTCGAGCTCAGCAGATCCAGGCACAGACTTTCCGGCTCACGCAATATCAGAATGCGTCTAATGAGGTCATGAGGAGAAGGCATCAGAAGACTCAGTCTTGGCTCCCCCCAGTTTATGACATGTGAAACCTCTTTCACACACCAGGGGAAGGGCCCAGTAACCCGCCGTGGCTTTCCCCGCATACAGGCAGCCCGCCGTGGCTCTCTCGATGTGCAGGAGCGGACCGTGTTGCAACACCCGGGGACGGCGCGCCGGTTCAACCGCAGATGATGGGACCTCCCCGCGTGAACACGGCGCCACCTCAGTATGTACCAACACCCCTGGGTCACTATTCTAACCCGTTGGAGAACATGATAGCGGCAGCGGCACGATTGGCAGCTCTCCCAATCGATGGTGACTCTCCGGCGGCGGTTGAAACCCGCCAGGTCAGAGAACTTCTTCAGACGGCCTTGGCACAGCAGGAGGCGTACTCATACAACCGAGACAGGATCCACTTGACCCCTCGTCCAAGCCGAAGCCCGAGTTATAGCAGGCACATGGATTCAGTGGCCGTTTCAAGCAACGTTAGGCGCCATGACAAGCCAGGTGGGCATAACCCGGCGCGCCATGAGCCTTTAACTTAGTAGATCAAGACAGAATACATCAAGAGGCTGAGCAAGCGGCTCAGCAGGCGGCTGAATAGGCGGCTCAATTGACGGCTTACCAGCCGTATCCTGCTTATCCGGCAACTTCTATCAAGGCAGGTGTAACCACCCGGACCGGGGGAGTCCCATGTCTAGTGCCGGCTCTACGTAACAAGCGTTTGCCCAAAGATTTTAAGGGACCTAGGAAGGTGCCGGATTACACGGCCGACTTACAGCCCGAGGCATGGATTGAAAGTTACGATATGGCTATGGAGTTGTTGGAGGTCAGTGATGCTGTGATGGCTAAGTACTTTACCATGATGTTGGATGGGACTGCCCGCACTTGGTTGAAAGGCCTGCCACCTAATTCAATCAGTTCATGGGCGGAGCTAAAGGCCCGGTTCATCCAGAATTTCAAAGACACGTGCAAGAAGCCCATGTTGATTGTGGATCTAACGAATTACAAGCAAGAGGAGGGCGAGTCTACAACCCATTGGGTGCGCCGGGTTAAAGCCATAATACATTCATCTGATAAGATGGATGCCGGCTCTGCAGTCTTAATGTTGGAGAAGAATTGCCATTTCTTGCCTCTAAAACAAAAGCTGGGGTGGCTCAAGCACGATTGTAATGATATGGGCATGCTGATGGCGGCTCTGGTCAAGTACGCTGACTCTGATAGTACCAAGGATCCCGAGTCTAATGATGACAAGGCAGGGAAGGGAAAGAAGAACGTCAACGGCAAGGGCCCTCAGCACAACCCGGCAAATCAAGGAGGTAATAAACGTAAGGCTGACGGTAGTTTGGATTTTGTGGCTAACACTAGTGCACAGGGTAACAACCAAGGGCGCAAAGGGAGGCCACCTCCCCGATCTGGCGAGTCAGGCCCCACACTTGAGCAATTGTTGAATGAGCCCTGCCCGAGACACGGCACTCAGCAGAAGCCGGCTACCCACTTATTGAAGAACTGTACGATCCTGAAAGCCTTCAAAAATTCCAACATGTTTGATAGTAACAATGGGCAGGGCGGCGGCTCAGGTGGCGGCGATTTTCATGGCCCGGGCGGCGGTTCAAATCCCAATTTCCAAAGATCCCAGGGCAACCAAGGTGGGTATAACCAATAATCTGGCCAGGGCGGTCAGCAACAGCAGCATGGTGGATACCAGAGCAATCCAAAGCAGCTGAACAGTGGGCAATATCATGTGTTTACCACCAGTTTATGTAAACGAGACCAGAAACTTCATAAGAGGGCTGTGAATACGGTTGAGCCGGCAATTCCTCGTTACTTGAGATGGTCTGAGCATCCTATCATATGGAGTAGGGAGGATCACCCTCCTCGGGTTGATAATCCGGGTCACTTAGCCCTAGTGGAGGCCCCTCAGGTAGGGGGATATAAATTCACCAAGGTACTCATGGATGGAGGCAGCAGCATCAATATCCTCTATTATGAGACCTTTCGTCGCATGGGGCTAACTGATAAGAGCCTTAAGCAGTCCAACACTGTCTTCCATGGAGTCGTGCCTGGCAAATCGGCGTATCCAGTCGGTAAGATCGAATTGGAGGTAGCTTTTCGAGATGAGTATGACTCCAGAGCCGAGAAATTGACGTTTGAAGTAGTCAAGATCAAAAGCCCGTACCATGCTCTGTTTGGACGGCCGGCTTATGCCAAATTTATGGCACGGCCATGTTATGTGTACTTGCAGCTCAAGATGCCGGGTCATAAGGGAACTATTACGGTACATGGGAGCTGGAAGGTGGCCTTGGAATGTGAAGAAGGTGACGCGGCTTATGCTGAGTCGGTCTATGCAACAGAAGAGTTAAAATTCTACAAGGACAATGTTGACCCGGCGAATATGACATCTTTAAAGAATCCAACCACAGAGCATGAGCCGGTCATGAAGTTTAAGTCGGGCGATGATACTAAGCTTGTCGACTTCGTTCCAGGCGACTCATCCAAACAGTTCAGCATCAGTGCTAATTTGGATTCCAAATAAGAAAGCACGCTCATCGAGTTCATCCGTGAGAACCAGGACATTTTTGCATGGAAACCTTCTGACATGCCAGGTGTATCGAGAGAACTCACTGAGCACACTCTTAATATTGATCCAAAGTTTAAGCCGGTTCAGCAGTTTCTTTGGCGGTTCAACAAAGAGAGGAGGAAGGCCATTGGCGAGGAAGTAGCCTGACTCTTAGCAGCCGGGTTCATCGTTGAAGTATTTCATCCAGAGTAGTTGGCTAACCTGATGCTTGTGCTTAAGAAAAAACGGCACTTGACGCATGTGTGTGGATTACACGGATTTAAACAAGGCTTGTCCGGCTGATCCTTTTGCTCTCCCCCGTATTGATCAAATCATTGATGCTATAGAGGATTGTGAGCGTTTGAGTTTTTTGGATGCTTACTCTGGTTATCATCATATCAAGATGGCAGTTAAGTACCAGGAGAAGACGGCGTTCTTTACTCCATTTGGAGCCTTCTGCTATGTATCAATGCCCTTTGGGCTCAAGAGTGCCCAGGCGACTTACCAGCGATGTGTGCAGAATTGTCTTCATAATCAAATTGGGCGCAATGTTCATGCTTATGTGGATGACATAGTGGTAAGATCCAGAGAGAAGGAGACCTTGATTGATGATCTCAAGAAACCTTTGACAATCTTCGGGTTTACAAGATGATGCTTAACCCGGCCAAGTGTGTTTTTGGTCTGCCTGCAGGCAAGCTTTTGGGTTTTCTGGTCTCTAACAGGGGAATCGAGGCTAACCCAGAGAAGATCAAGGCCATCACCTCTCTGGCCAAACCAGCATGTATCAATGACGTTCAGCGTTTGGCGGGTCGTATCGCTGCTCTAAGCCGGTTCATAAGCCGGTTAGGAGAGAAGGCCATGCCACTATATCAAATGATGAAGAAGACAGATAGCTTCACCTGGAGTGATGCCGCAAACACTGCTTTTGAAGATCTGAAGAGACAGTTGGCTGAGCCGTCGGTTCTCGCTGCTCCCATTGACATGGAGCCCTTGTTACTATATCTGGCTGCTAACACGCGTGCTGTCAGCGTGGCCATCGAGGTGGAGCGCAGAGAGGCTGGCAAGGAACACCCGGTTTAACGGCCGGTTTACTACATCAGTGAGGTGGTGATTGAGTCCAAACAGCGATATCCACATTGGTAGAAGCTCGTCTATGGGGTGTTCATGGCAAGCCGGAAGCTTAAGCAATACTTCTTGGGCCACTCCATCACTATGGTTAGTTCTGCCCCTCAGGGGGATATCATACAAAACAGAGAGGCCACAGGACGAGTCGTCAAATGGGCCATTGAGCTTGGGCCTCATGGCTTAAAATATGTGCCGCGCACAGCTATCAAGTCTCAAGCGCTAGTGGATTTCATCAATGATTGGACAGAGCTGCAGATGCCTGAAGAAAAGCTGGACAACACGTATTGGACAATTCATTTTGACGGGTCCAGACAATTGGAGGGCTCGGGGGCTAGAGTTGTTTTGGCTTCCCCTCGAGGTGACAAATTTTGTTATATGCTCCGGTTGATGTTTCCCTGTACTAACAACGCAGATGAGTATGAAGCCTTACTCCATGGTCTCCGGATGGCTAAGGAGATGAGCTTAAGACGGGTAAGGTGCTTCGGCGACTCAGATCTGGTGGCTCAGTAGGTATCAGGCAAGTGGGATTCTAAGGATCCTCTCATGGCGGCTTATCACCGTGAAGTCGATGCAATTGCGGGACACTTCATGGGTTATCAGGTGGAGCACATTGACCGCAGAAAGAACAAGGTGGCTGATGCTTTAAGCCGGCTGGAATCTCAGCGTAAGCCGGTGCAGCCTAATACTTTTTTGGATATCCTGCATAACCCTTCTGTCAAGCTACCCACAGAGGACGACTTGGCTGTTCCTGACCTGGAAGCACAATTGGTGGCGGCTCTTCATATAATTCCATATTGGACGGTGCCATACCTGGCTTATATGACCAAGGGCGAGTTGCCTGAAGATGAAACATTGGCCAGACAGATAACCCGGCGGTCTAAGTCTATGACGATTATCAATGGCGAGTTGCATCATTGTAGTGTTACAGGGGCGTTTCAGCGTTGCGTCTCTCCTGAAGAAGGACAAGAAATTCTTCATGAGATTCATGAAGGGGATTGTGGTCACCACGCTGAGTCAAAATCCCTCGTGGCTAAGGCTTTCTGTCATGGATTCTATTGGCTGACGGCTCATGCTGATGAAGAGGACTTGGTCAATAAATGTGATGGTTGTCAGAAGTTCTCAAGACGAGCTCATGTGCCGGCTCAAGAATTGAGGATGATTCCAATTACATGGCCATTCGCAGTCTGGGGGCTTGACGTGGTTGGGCCTTTTAAAAGGTCCAAAGATAAAAAGATCCACCTCTTGGTGGCGGTTGATAAATTTACAAGGTGGGCTGAGGCAGGGCCAGTCAGTAAGTGTGATGCAGCCACAGTGGTTCAATTCATGAAAAAGGTGATATTTCACTTCGGCTTTCCACACAACATTATAACTGACAATGGCACTAATCTGTCTAAAGGCGCCATGGAGGAGTTTTGCCAACGTGAGCACATTCAGCTTGATGTTTCATCAGTGGCTCACCCCCAATCCAATGGTCAAGCTGAGAGAGCCAATCAGGAAATCTTGAAAGGCATCAAGCCCCAGCTCTTGGTCCCCTTGCAGAGGACGCCGGGTTGCTGGGTTGAGGAGTTACCCTATGTGTTATGGATCATTAATACTACTCCTAACAGATCTACGGGTTATACACCTTTCTTCATGGTCTATGGAGCTGAGGCAGTTCTCCCTAGCGACATCCATCATGACTCGCCTCACGTAGAGGCTTATGTTGAGACGGACAATGAACAAGCACGTCAGGATGCTCTTGACCTGTTAGATGAACAGCGAGATTTGGCAGCAGCTCGCTCGGCGATTTACCAGCAAGACTTGCGCCGATATCACAACCGCCGGGTTAAGTCCAGAGCCTTTCTGGAAGGTGATTTGGTGCTCCGGCTCATCCAGGATCAAACTGATGCGCACAAGCTATCCCCACCTTGGGAAGGGACCTTTGTGGTCAGCAAGAACTTGAACAACGGGTCATATTACCTTATCAATGTTTGATACGTCTCCAATGTATCTATAATTTTTGATTGTCCATGCTATTATATTACCCCTTTTGGATGTTTATGGGCTTTATTTTACACATTTATATCATTTTTGGGACTAACCTACTAACCGGAGGCCCATCCCATATTGTTGTTTTATCGCATGTTTCAGTATTTTGAAGAAAAGGAATATCAAACGGAATGAAACCTTCGGCAGCATGTTTTTCTGGAAGAATATGATCCTGGAGACTTGGAGTGCACGTCAGAAGATCCTCGAGGACTCCACGAGATAGGAGGGCGCCCCCCCCCCTACTGGGCGCGCCCCCCTATCTCGTGGGCCCCTCGAGCACCTCCCGGCTGACTTCTTTCGCCTATATATGCCTACGTACCCTAAAAACATTAGAAATCAACATAGATCGGGAGTTCCGCCGCCGCAAGCCTCTGTAGCCACCAAAAACCTCTCGGGAGCCCGTTCTGGCACCCTGCCGGAGGGGGAACCCATCACCGGTGGCCATCTTCATCATCTCGGTGCTATCCATGACGAGAAGGGAGTAGTTCACCCTCGGGCTGAGGGTATGTACCAGTAGCTATGTGTTTGATCTCTCTCTCTCTCTCTCTCTCTCTCTCTCTCGTGTTCTCTCTCGTGTTCCCTCCATGGCACGATCTTGATGTATCCCGAGCTTTGCTATTGTAGTTGGATCTTATGATGTTTCTCCCCCTCTACTCTCTTGTGATGAATTGAGTTTCCCCTTTGAAGTTATCTTATCGGATTGAGTCTTTTATGAGAACACTTGATGTATGTCTTGCCATGCTTATCTATGGTGACAATGGGATATCATGTGCCACTTGATGTATGTTTCGGTGACCAACTTGCGGGTTCCGCCCATGAACCTATGCATAGGGGTTGGCACACGTTCTTGACTCTCCGGTAGAAACTTTGGGGCACTCTTTGAAGTACTTTGTGTTGGTTGTATGAATCTGAGATTGTGTGATGCATATCGTATAATCATGCCCACGGATACTTGAGGTGACAATGGAGTATCTAGGTGACATTAGGGTTTTGGTTGATTTGTGTCTTAAGGTGTTATTCTAGTACGAACTCTTGAATAGATTGATCCGAAAGAATAACTTTGAGGTGGTTTCATACCCTACCATAATCTCTATGTTTGTTCTCTGCTATTAGTGGCTTTGGAGTGACTCTTTGTTGCATGTTGAGGGCTTGTTATATGATCTATCTATGTTATTATTGTTGAGAGAACTTGCACTAGTGAAAGTATGAACCCTAGGCCTTGTTTCATATCATTGCAATATCGTTTAAGCTCACTTTTATCATTAGTTACCTTGCTGTTTTTATATTTTCAGATTACAAATACCCATATCTACTATCCATATTGCACTTGTATCACCATCTCTTCGCCGAACTAGTGCACCTATACAATTTACCATTGTATTGGGTGTGTTGGGGACACAAGAGACTCTTTGTTATTTGGTTGCAGGGTTGTTTGAGAGAGACCATCTTCATCCTACGCCTCCTACGGATTGATAAACCTTAGGTCATCCACTTGAGGGAAATTTGCTACTGTCCTACAAACCTGTGCACTTTCAGGCCCAACAACGTCTACAAGAAGAAGGTTGTGTAGTAGACATCAATGTTCGAGAGCGCAAAGACTCCCGTAAGTCGGAGGAAGAGACCCGTCGGCCGTGGAATATAGCTCATCTTCGGCCCTACTACACTTGAGCCATAGGCTCTCATGATGTACATATTTTGCCAATGTATATATTATGATAAATAATAAAGCAGGACCTCTGTTCTTTTTTCCTTCCCTCAACGTAAATTTGTCATTATCATTGTCATTATTTTCTCACATGATCACTTGGGGGCTGATCACATTTGATCAGGCTTAACCCGTTTGATCCGTCTTATGATTGTATTCGAATCTAGCCGTTAAAAATCATGATCACTGGGGGCTTCCTGTTTAAACATAGGTCGTATTCGAACCAAAGAGAACACAACTGTCAGTACCCTTTTGATTGGCACACTGTCGAGCTCACTAGGGGGCTTCTTGATTGTATTCGAATCATAGCTTAACCCCTTTTGGGAACCGACTTTGATCATATTCGAATCAGAGTCGTTAAAAAACTCTCAAGGTCATTAGGGGGATTCCTATTTAAACATAGGTCGTATTCGAACCAAAGAGAACACAGCTGTCGGTACCCTCTTGATCGGCGCAATGCCAAAGCCATTGGGGGCTACATGATCGTATTCGAATCCTACCTTAAACCCCTCTGGAACAGTTTACTGATCGTATTGGAATCAGTAACCTTGCAATGTTTTGATCTTTTTTGATTTAAGTTGTTTTTGGAAACACCCTTTTGACTTGAGACTTTTTCTGAGGTTTACACGTTTAAGTATGATTGCTTTAACCCGGCTCAATATCGACTGATGAGTCGCCGATCCATAAGAATCATTGTACCTTTGAAATTTTTGGGTATCCAAAGACTGGGTTACCACCCTTACCGACCGGGTCAGATAAACCGGCAGTGCAAATCTAAGAAGTTTTAAGCATAGGGTCATAGTTGTGTCTTTTACAACAAGCTGATCTATTATTGTTTTAAAAAAATCCTTTTGACCCGCCTGGTTTTCAGATGTCAAGGGATTTTTGCCGTCTGTTTTCATATGCAGGACATTTTTCGAAACCTGTTCAAGCATATGGTAAGCAGATGAAAAGTAACACGGATGGGTACAATACAGCGGCTTAACGGCGTTAAGCATTAAAACCTGCGCGATGACACAGCCAAAATAAAGTTATTCCTATCCTATTACAGGACTCCTTGAGTCCAAATAATTCACATTGTTTTTAGTACACCCCAGGTATGAGCCTCCACGGTAGGTTCACCTTCACGATTGGCCTGAAGCATCCGGGTTAGCCCTCTCCGCGCTTTCGCCCTGCTCCCTTTCCTGGAAGGTTGACGATGACCAGTCAATGTTATTTAAGGCTTCAAATTCAGCTTCAGCGTCAACAAGGCTGGTCGGGTCAACTTCAGGAGCAAAGGTGTGCTTACGGAGTGAGGGAATCAGACTTGTCACTTCATAGTGAGGCGTTCGAATTCTCCGATTCTATCCATCGTAACCCGCCTAGTACTTGGTAAGATCGACTTCATCTGCTATTAGAGTGGCCATGGGGCGTACACAGGCGAGAAAGTCTGGATCTTCCAAAGGAGTGCCATCTTCCTTTAGGCTTGGATAGCCGGTGGCAATGTCAGCCGAGTCTAGTTCTGGTAACCAAGCCTTGGCCCGGCTTAAAGCGTTTACCGCTCCGGCTCTTGCAGCTAACCGCCTCAGTTCATTGAACTGCTGAGGGAGAACGGACAGCTTCTTCAAGACCTCTACCAGGAGGGTTGGCACTTCATTTGACAGAGCAACCGTGGCTAATGCACGTTGAGACCCGGTGTACAACTCTTCCACCAAAGTGTATACTGCCTTCAGTTTGGTCGGCATGTTTTGGTTCAAATTTGAGCTTCTGGGGCGTGTATTAACATGATCAGGTGAGTTAATTCCAGTCTTATAATCAATTGAAAGACTTAGGTATGTAAAAACACTTGTAGGGCGACTTACCAAAGATTATGGAGACCATTTGCGAGACGTGGCGTTTTAAACCGGCTAACTCACCGGTGACTTCTTCCAGAGGCGCCTCCGCTTTTTCAGCGCGGTTAATAAGTGTTGTCTTTTCATCAACCCAGGCTTTCTTTTCAACCTCAAATTCTTTTTTCAGTTTTTCTTGCTCAGAAATGCTGAATTTGAACTTGGTGTTGGCTTTTTCAATTTCCGACTCTTGGGTTTCAAAGCGGCTCTTTAGATTAGTCACCTGGATTCGAGTTGGCTCGTGGTGGCCTAAACAAGTACAGAATAAGAGTCAGGTCAATTGTTTATATAATGTTAAAGTCCCAAGCATTTTGCCAGCAATAACACTTGGCACTTGGGGGCTAATGTCCCAAAGAGTTTTATTTTTCCATGGCGGTTCATAAAGATGGCGGTTTATAAGAGTAAGTCGCAAGCATTTTGCAAGCAATAATACTTGGCACTTGGGGGCTAATGTGTATTGTTGTTCAAGGACCCGTAAGAATTTTTATATAAGAACCAGCTCAACCATATTGGTTAAGCCGCCCCTTGGGGACTACATGGTAAGCCGGAAATTTTTTCTTTTCTTTATGTTGCTAAGTTTGTTTCAAAGTCTACAACATAAGCTTCATAAGTAGTAGGCTTGGGGGCTAGCATACTAAAGGTGAATGAAGAAAAGAGAGCGGGTTATACCTCGAATTTCTGTTGCATCTGCTTCACCATATCAATCTCGAGGCTCCGGTTGTTGTGTACTTGGTTCATATAGCCAGAAAAGATGACTCCAATGCTAATATGAGCATAGTTGGCAACATCCATCTTGACCCGGCGCTGGTCTAGAAGTTCTTCCTTGGCAGGGCATTTGGCCAGCACAGTTGGCCTTCCCGGCTCAACATAGCCGGTTTTGGTGATCTCTATATCAAAATTGGAAGGATCATCTGTCCGGACCGGGCTAGGAGCCTCCGGATTCTCTGACTTATCGGCAGCTTGATCAGTGGGCAGGTCGGTGGCAGGAGGAGGTAAGTCTTGAGCTGGCTCAGATGGCGGCTCATGAGTGGTTGAGTCCGGTACGACTGTCTCAAGAACCGGCTCAGTTGCAACTCTGTCTTCAGCTTGTTTATTTTTCCAGACCCTTTTGCTGGGCTTAGCTTGACCACTGCATCAAAATAAAAGATTAATACAGATGCAAGGGATTAAAATAAATGCAAGATGAGTGGGTTAGCATACCCTGGAGCAGTCTTGAAGGTTGGCAGATTGGACTGTAATGACTTGCCGGAGGAAGGGGAAGTATCCTGATAATCCGAGTCAGAGGGATTGAGTGGTTGACGAAAGAGACCCACCAAGGGGTAAAATTTATTTAAAACAGAAGTGACCTCATTCCGGCGTTTCCTTGGAGTGTTTGGTAAGCCGGAGGAGAGCTCCGCGTCCTTGCTGGTCCGGGTCTACCTCCGGCTCTGATGAGTTTGCCACTTCAAAAGAAATTGAGGATCTTGATGAGCTAAAGGATGAGAAAATCTTACTTTCTGGGTCACTCTGCGGATTTTCCGTCTTGGCAACGGCTCGGAGTCGGAGGAAAGGATAGTTACCTCATCAGCCTTGTTACGGCTTGCTCCGGTGTCCTCCTGCTGATGATCAGTGTCAATAAGATGGTTAAAAAATAAGCCAAGGGAGTCAAGGGCTACCTCCAACTCAGAAGAGTCCGCTAGCTGAAGTAGGTCAGAAGCGGTAGCCTTCTTGCCCTTCCTTTTGACAGCTTCTTTCCTGGCAGCTTTCTTTTCTTTTCTGGCTCTCTTGGCCGCTTCATGATCATATTTAACTTTCCAAAATTTGTCACTCGCGGATACGTCTCCAACGTACCTATAATTTTTGATTGTTCCATGCTATTATATTACCCCTTTTGGATGTTTATGGGCTTTATTTTACACATTTATATCATTTTTGGGACTAACCTACTAACCGGAGGCCCAGCCCATATTGCTGTTTTTTTGCCTATTTCAGTATTTCAAAGAAAAGGAATATCAAACGGAGTCCAAATGGAATGAAACCTTCGGGAGCGTGATTTTTGGAACGAACGTGATCCAGAGGACTTGGAGTGCAAGTCAAGAAGCAGCCGAGGCCTCCACGAGATAGGAGGGCACCCCCACCCCCCTATAAGGCATGCCCCCTGTCTCGTGGGCCCCTTGGGCATCCACCGACGTACTTCTTCCTCCTATATAAGCCTACGTACCCCGAAAACATCCAGGGAGCCAACGAAACACAATTTCCACCGCCGTAACCTTCTGTATCCGCAAGATCTCATCTTGGAGCCTTCGCCGGCACTCTGCCGGAGGGGGAATCGACCACGGAGGGCTTCTACATCAACATCCTTGCCCCTCCGATGATTTGTGAGTAGTTTACCACAGACCTACGGGTCCATAGTCATTAGCTAGATGGCTTCTTCTCTCTTTTTGGATCTCAATACAATGTTCTCCCCCTCTCTTGTGGAGATCTATTCGATGTAAACTCTTTTTGCTGTGTGTTTGTCGAGATCCGATGAATTGTGGGTTTATGATCAAGTTTATCTATGAATATTATTTGAATCTTCTTAGAATTCTTTTATGTATGATTGAGTTATCTTTGCAAGTCTCTTCGAATTATCAGTTTGGTTTGGCCTACTAGTTTGATCTTTCTTGCCATGGGAGAAGTGCTTCGCTTTGGGTTCAATCTTGCGGTGTCCTTTCCCAGTGACAGCAGGGGCAGCAAGGCACGTATTGTATTGTTGCCATCGAGGATAACAAGATGGGTTTTATATCATATTGCATGAGTTTATCCCTCTACATCATGTCACCTTGCTTAAGGTGTTACTCTGTTCTTATGAACTTAATACTCTAGATACAGGCAGGAGTCGGTCGATGTGTTGAGTAATATTAGTAGATGCAGGCAGGAGTCGGTCTACTTGTTGCGGACGTGGTGCCTATATACATGATCATGACTAGATAATCTCATAATTATTCGCTTTTCTATCAATTGCTCGACAATAATTTGTTCACCCACCATAATACTTATGCTATCTTGAGAGAAGCCACTAGTGAAACCTATGGCCCACGGGTCTATCTCTTATCATATTTGCTTCCAATCTACTATTATTTGCATCTTAACGTTTTGCATCTATATTATAAAATACCAAAAATATATTTATCTTATCTTACTATCTTTATTAGATCTCACTTTCGCAAGTGGCCGTGAAGGGATTGACAACCCCTTTATTGTGTTGGTTGCGAGTTCTTTGTTTGTTTGTGTAGGTGCATGGGACTTTTGAGGAGCCTCCTACTGGATTGATACCTTGGTTCTCAAAACTGAGGGAAATACTTATGCTACTATTGCTGCATCACCCTTTCCTCTTCAAGGAAAACCAACGCAAGCTCAAGACGTAGTAAGAAGGATTTCTGGCACCGTTGTCGGGGAGGTCTTCGCTCAAGTCAAGACATACCATGTACCCATCACAAACCCATCTCCTTCTCATTTACATTATTTGCCATTTGCCTCTCGTTTTCCTCTCCCCCACTTCACCCATGCCATTTTATTCGCCCTCTCTTTCCCAATCTCCTCCTCTCTTTTCGCTTACCTTTTTCTGTTTGCTTGTGTGTTGGATTACTTGTTGCCATGGCGCAAGATAATACCAAATTGTGTGATTTCTCGAATAACAATAATAATGATTTCCTTAGTACTCCGATTGCTCCTCTTAATGATGTTGAGTCTTGTAAAATCAATACTGCTTTGCTGAATCTTGTTAAGAAATATCAATTCGTCGGCCTTCCTAGTAAAGATGCCGCTACTCATCTAAACAACTTTGTTGATTTGTGTGATATGCAAAAGAAGAAAGATACGTATAACAATATTGTCAAATTGAAGTTATTTCCTTTTTCACTTAGAGATCGTGCTAAAGTTTGGTTTTCGTCTTTGCCTAAAAATAGTATTGATTCTTGGAACAAGTGCAAAGATGCTTTTATCTCTAAGTATTTTCCTCCCGCTAAGATCATCACTCTTAGGAACGATATCATGAATTTTAAACAACTTGATCATGAGCATGTTGCCCAATCTTGGAAAAGAATGAAATTGATGCTTCGCAATTGCCCTACTCATGGTTTGAATTTATGGATCATCATACAAAAATTTTATGCCGGTTTGAACTTTGCTTCTAGAAATCTCTTAGATTCGGCCGCGGGAGGCATGTTTAAGGAAATCACGTTAGGAGATGCTACAAAACTTCTTGATAATATTATGGCTAATTATTCTCAATGGCACACCGAAAGATCTTCTAGTAAAAAAGTGCATGCTATAGAAGAAATCAATGTTTTGAGTGGAAAGATGGATGAACTTATGAAATTATTTGCTACTAAAAATACTCCTGTTGATCCCAGTGATATGCCTTTGTCTACTTTGATTGAGAGTAATAATGAATCTATGGACGTGAATTTTGTTGGTAGGAATAGTTTTGGAAACAATGCTTATAGAGGAAACTTTAATGCTAGACCGTTCCCTAGTAATTCTTCTAATAATTATGGAAATTCCTACAATAATTCTTATGGTAATTTTAATAAGATGCCCTCTGATTTTGAGAATAGTGTGAAAGAATTTATGATTTCTCAAAAGAATTTTAATGCTTTGCTTGAAGAAAAATTGCTCAAAGTTGATGATTTGGCTAGGAACGTTGATAGACTTTCGCTTGATGTTGATTCTCTTAAACTTAGATCTTCTTCTCCTAAGAATGATATCAATGGGTCTCTCAAAGCAATGAGAATTTCCATTGATGAGTGCAAGGAAAGAACCGCTAGATTGCGTGCTAAGAAAGATTGCTTTGTAAAGGCGTGTTCTTCTAGTTTCCATGAAAATAATGATGAGATCTTAAAGTTATTGATGCGTCTCCTATTAGATCTATGTTTTGCAATATGAATCTTGATAATTATGGGACTGATGATGAGTCAACTTTACCTAGAAGGCGTCCCAAGAATTCGGAGTTTTTAGATCTTGATGCTAAATTTGGTAAAAGTGGGATTGGAGAGGTCACAACTTTAAATAGCATTGAACCCACTATCTCGGATTTCAAGGAATTTGATTATGATAATTGTTCTTTAGAAGGTTGTATTTCCTTGTTGCAATCCGTTGTTAATTCTCCTCATGCTTATAGTCAAAATAAAGCTTTTACCAAACATATCGTTGATGCCTTGATGCAATCTTATGATGAAAAACTTAATTTGGAAGTTTCTATACCTAGAAAACTTAATGATGAGTGGGAACCTACTATAAAAATTAGAATTAAAGATCATGAGTGTTTTTCTTTGTGTGATTTGGGTGCTAGTGTTTCCACGATTCCGAAAACTTTATGTGATATTCTAGGTTTCCATGATCTTGATGATTGCTCTTTAAATTTGCACCTTGCGGATTCCACCATTAAATAGCCAATGGGAAGGATCAATGATGTTCTCATTGTCGAAAATTGAAATTTGGTGCCCGTGGATTTTATCGTTCTTGATATATATTGCAATCTTTCTTGCCCTATTATTCTTGGTAGACCTTTCCTTAGAACGATTGGCGTGATTATTGATATGAAGGAAGGGAATATTAGATTCCAATTTCCATTAAAGAAAGGCACGGAGCACTTTCTGAGAAAGAAAGTCAAATTACCTTATGAATCTATCATGCAGGCTACTTATGAATTTAGTGCCAAAGATGGCTCTCGTTAGATCTATCTTCGCTTTTATGTCTAGCTAGGGGCGTTAAACGATAGCGCTAATTGGGAGGCAACCCAATTTTCTTTGTGTTTTTTTTGTTCCTGTTTAGTAATAAATCTTGCATCTACCCTCTGTTTAGATGTGTTTTTATCTTTTAATTAGTGTTTGTGCCAAGTAGAACCTATAGGATAACCTATGATGATAGTTGATTTGATTCGGCTGAAAAACTGAAACTTTGCACGCACGAATTTAGTTTTGTTAAATCACAGAAACGTGATTTTGCGTTGATTATTTTTGCTGATGATAAATATACAAATTGTCCAGGACTTCCTATTTTGGTAGGATTTTTCGGGTTACAGAAGTTTGCGTTAGTTACATATTGCTACAGACTGTTCTGTTTTTGACAGATTCTGTTTTTCGTGTGTTGTTTGCTTATTTCGATGCATCTATGGCTAGTAAATTAGTTTATAAACCATAGAGAAGTTGGATGACAGTAGGTTTAACACAAAAATAAATAAATAATGAGTTCATTACAGTACCTTATGTGGTGGTTTTGTTTTCTTTCACTAACGGAGCTTATAAGATTTCCTGTTGAGTTTTGTGTTGTGAAGTTTTCAAGTTTTGGGTAGAGCTTTTATGGACTATGGAATAAGGAGTGGCAAGAGCCTAAGCTTGGGGATTCCCAAGGCACCCCAAGATATTCAAGGATAGCCAAAAGCCTAAGCTTGGGGATGCCCTGGGAAGGCATCCCCTCTTTCGTCTTCGTTCATTGGTAACTTTACTTGGAGCTATATTTTTATTCGCCACATGATATGTGTTTTGCTTGGAGCATCATGTATTATATTAGTATTTTATTTTTAGTTTACCACAATCACCCTTGCTGTACACACCTTTTGGGAGAAGCCTATTTGATTAGAATTTTCTAGAATACTCTATGTGCTTCACTTATATCTTTTGAGCTTGATAGTTTTTGCTCTAGTGCTTCACATATATCTTTTAGAGCACGGCGGTGGCTTATTTTTGTAGAAATTGCTAGTCTATCATGCTTCACTTATATTATTTTGAGAGTCTTTTAGAACAGCATGGTATTTGCTATGGTTATATAATTGGTCCTAGAATGGTAGGCATTCAAGTTGGGTATAATAAAAACTATCATAGGAAGTGAATTGGATGCTATGATCAATTTGATACTTGATAATTGTTTTGAGATATGGAGGTAGTGATATTAAAGTCATGCTAGTTGGGTGATTATGAATTTAAAGAATGCTTGTGTTGAAGTTAGCAATTCCCGTAGCATGCACGTATGGTTAAAGTTGTGTAACAAATTTGAAACATGAAGTGTACCTGGCTTGTGCATCCTTATGAGTGGCGGTCGGGGACGAGCGATGGTCTTTTCCTACCAATCTATCCCCCTAGGAGCATGCGCGTAGTACTTGATTTTTGATGACTTCTAAATTTTTGTAATAAGTATATGAGTTCTTTTGACTAATGTTGAGTCCATGGATTATACGCATTTTTACCTTTCCACCATTCCTAGCCTCTTCGGTACCGTGCATTGCCCTTTCTCACCTTGAGAGTTGGTGCAAACTTCGCCGGTGCATCCAAACCCCGTGATACGATACGCTCTATCACACATAAACCTCCTTATATCTTCCTCAAAACAGCCACCATACCTACCTATTATGGCATTTCCATAGCCATTCCGAGATATATTGCCATGCAACTTTCCACCGTTCCGTTCATCGTCATCATGACATACTTTACTTTTGTTATATTGCCATTGCATGGTCATGTAGTTGATATCGTATTTGTGGCAAAGCCACCATGCATTATTTTTCATACATGTCACTCTTGATTCATTGCACCATCCCGGTACACCGCTGGAGGCATTCATATAGAGTCATATCTTGTTCTAGTTTCGAGTAGTAATTCATATGTTGTAATCAATAGAAGTGTGATGATCATCATTATTAGAGCATTGCCCAAAGAAAAAAAGAAGAAAGGCCAAAATAAAAAAAGAAAGGCCCAAAAAAAGAAAAAAAGAAAATAAATAAAAAGGGCAATGTTACTATCTCTTTTTCCACACTTGTGCTTCAAAGTAGCACCTTGTTTTTCATGTAGTTAGTCTCATATATTGTGCTTCAAAGTAGCACCATGTTTTTCATATAGTGAGTCTCATAAGTTGTCTTTTTCATACTAGTGGGAATTTTTCATTATAGAACTTGGCTTGTATATTCCTACGATGGGCTTCCTCAAAAGCCCTAGGTCTTCATGAGCAAGCAAGTTGGATGCACACCCACTAGTTTTCTTTTGTTGAGCATTCATTTATAGCTCTAGTGCATCCGCTCCATGGCAATCCCTACTCCTCATGTTGACGTCAATTGATGGTCATCTCCATAGCCCGTTGATTATCCTCGTCAATGTGAGACTTTCTCATTTTTGTCTTCTCCACACAATCCCCATCATCATATTCTATTCCACCCATAGTGCTATATCCATGGCTCACGCTCATGTATTGCGTGAAGGTTGAAAAAGTTTGAGATTATTTAAGTATGAAACAATTGCTTGGCTTGTCATCGGGGGTATATAAGTTGGGAACATCTTTGTGTGACGAAAATGAAGCATAGCCTAACTATATGATTTTGTAGGGATGAACTTTCTTTTGCCATGTTATTTTGAGAAGACATGATTACTTTGATTAGTATGCTTGAAGTGTTACTATTTCTTTTATCAATATTAACTTTTATTTTGAATCATTTGGATCTGAACATTCATGCCACAATAAAGAAAATTAGATTAAGAACTATGCTAGGTAGCATTCCACATCAAAAATTCTCTTTTTATCATTTACCTACTCGAGGACGAGCAGGAATTAAGCTTGGGGATGCTTGATACATCTCCAACGTATCTATAATTTTTGATTGTTCCATGCTATTATATTACCCCTTTTGGATGTTTATGGGCTTTATTTTACACACTTATATCATTTTTGGGACCAACCTACTAACCGGAGGCCCAACTCGTATTGTTGTTTTTTGCCTCTTTTAGTATTTCGAAGAAAAGGAATATCAAACGGAGTCCAAACAGAATGAAACCTTCGGGAGCATGATTTTTGGAACGAACGTGATCCAGAGGACTTGGAGTGCAAGTCAAGAAGCAGCCGAGGCCTCCACGAGATAGGAGGGCGCCCCCCCCTATAGGTCGTGCCCCTATCTCGTGGGCCCCTCGCGCGTCCACCGACGTACTTCTTCCTCCTATATAAGCCTACGTACCCCAAAAACATTCAGGGAGCCAACGAAACACAATTTCCACTGTCGTAACCTTCTGAATCCGTGAGATCTCATCTTGGAGCCTTCGCCGGAACTCTGCCGAAGGGGGAATCGACCACGGAGGGCTTCTACATCAACATCCTTGCCCCTCCGATGAGTTGTGAGTAGTTTACCACAGACCTACGGGTCCATAGTTATTAGCTAGATGGCTTCTTCTCTCTTTTTGGATCTCAATACAATGTTCTCCCCCTCTCTTGTGGAGATCTATTCGATGTAAACTCTTTTTGCTGTGTGTTTGTCGAGATCCGATGAATTGTGGGTTTATGATCAAGTTTATCTATGAATATTATTTGAATCTTCTCTGAATTCTTTTATGTATGATTGAGTTATCTTTGCAAGTCTCTTCGAATTATCAGTTTGGTTTGGCCTACTAGATTGATCTTTCTTGCCATGGGAGAAGTGCTTAGCTCTGGGTTCAATCTTGCGGTGTCCTTTCCCAGTGACAGCAGGGGCAGCAAGGCACGTATTGTATTGTTGCCATCGAGGATAACAAGATGGGGTTTATATCATATTGCATGAGTTTAGCCCTCTACATCATGTCATCTTGCTTAAGGCGTTACTCTGTTCTTATGAACTTAATACTCTAGATGCAGGCAGGAGTCGGTCGATGTGTGGAGTAATAGTAGTAGATGCAGGCAGGAGTCGGTCTACTTGTTGCAGACGTGATGCCTATATACATGATCATGCCAGATAATCTCATAATTATTCTCTTTTCTATCAATTGCTCGACAGTAATTTGTTCACCCACCATAATACTTATGCTATCTTGAGAAGCCACTAGTGGAACTAATGGCCCACGGGTCTATCTCTTATCATATTTGCTTCCAATCTACTTTTATTTGCATCTTTACTTTTTGCATCTATATTATAAAATACCAAAAATATATTTATCTTATCTTACTATCTTTATTAGATCTCATTTTCGCAAGTGGCCTTGAAGGGATTGACAACCCCTTTATTGCGTTGGTTGCGAGTTCTTTGTTTGTTTGTGTAGGTGTGTGGGACTTTTGATGAGCCTCCTACTGGATTGATACCTTGGTTCTCAAAAACTGAGGGAAATACTTACACTACTATTGCTGCATCACCCTTTCCTCTTCAAGGAAAACCAACGCAAGCTCAAGACGTAGCACCCGCCTGCAAAGATTAAGCATATTCATGAGTATGGGTGAAACATTAAGAAATTAAGATAATCATTTCATGTGGGCGGTTTACCTTTGGAGCCGGGTTATCTTTGCGGAAGGGGGCTAGGCCCACCTTGACGCGGTCCGCCAGACTCTCATTAAGAAGAGACTTGGTCATTTCGTCAATGACATGGATAGATAAGTAGTCAGGGCTGTGACGCAGAGGATCCTTCTTGGCGCCAGTGTATTCGCACATCAAGCTGGTGCGGCGGCTCAACGAAATAACTCACCAGGCGAGACAAACCCAGACCAGGTCAATACTAGTCAACCCGTTCCCCAGCAGAGCCTTGATCTTGGCCAAAGTAGGAGCAAGTGATTTACGCTCCGTGGCGGTAATCTTGTTAGGCAAAGGATGATTGGTTTCGAGACAAAGGGCACGAAAGCCGGGCAGAGGATTCTCATCAGCCGGAGAGGTATCCTTGGAGTAGAACCATGTCATATTCTAGTCTTTGGGGTGGCTTGGCGGGTTAGCATAAGTAAAGATCACATCCCTGCGGCGCTGGATCGAAACTCCGCCAAGTTCCAAGCTCTGGCCGTTGGCGCATTCCGTCTGACGGTTCAAGTAAAACAGTTCTCTAAAAAGCAGCAAATTGGGTTCTTCACCAAGGTAAACTTCGCTGAACACTTGGAAGTTGCAGATATTAGACACGGAGTTGGGTCCGATGTCTTGTGGGTGAAGGTCACAGAAGTTTAGCACATCTCTGGAGAATTTTGAGCTGGGAGGAGTAAATCCCTGGTTCATGTGATCTGTGAAAATAATGACCTCTCCGTCTTTGGGTTGAGGAAATTCTTCATCCGAGTTAGGAGCACGATAAGGCATGACTTATTTTTTCGGCAGATAGACGGTCTTCACAAAGTCATCCACAGTGCTGTCAGTGACAATGGATTTAACCCAGTTGCAAGAGGTAGGTGCCTTGGGTGCCATTCTGATTGAAAGCCAAAGACAAAGTAAAAGTGCCAGTTCAAATTTAAGCCGGGCAGGACAAAAGTATTACCGTGCATATTCAAAATGGTGGCTTATGAAGGGGCCTAATGGTATAAGGATAATTATGTCCTGGTTAGTTAAGCTGCCATAGGCTCTATAAGCCGTCAGCACTATTTAAACCGACAGGGGTGGTTCAGATTATTAATTGAGCATTACTTCCTTAAAGCCGGCGATCAGAGTCGCCATGACTAGATAAATCTAACAAAGTATGGATTTTGCCTAAGTGTTGTACAAACAGGTTTCACAATTTGCAGCTATTATTTTAGATCAAACAAAGGTCCAGAAAAGAAAAATTACTAGACCTAAAAACAGGGCGCAGAGGAGTTCATGTGCTATAATGGAGTTTTCTTACATGGAAAGGAGATCTACTGATAACCAAAATGGGTGCGGAACACGAACCGCATAAGATCTATGGGATTTTTTGGATCGAAAGAAGCCATGGCAAGAAGAACACAAGAACTTGGATGAACTGTGTCCGGTACAGAGGAACACGCTAGCCCTAGTGTAGATCTATGCGCGGAAAGGGGAAGTACTTACTGCGGAAGAGCTACGGAGGAGGAACACTGTCGTTCTCTGGTCAATGTCAGGTCGATGCAGCGGCCAAGCTCGACGGAGACGAGGTGTGCTCGGGCGGCGGTGGCGGAGCTCGAGTGATAGATGGGGGTGAGAGGAAGAAGATGCAGAACGGGGAGAATGAGAAGAGACCTAGTCGGGTCTATTTATAAGGAAAAGACTGTTAAGTGGGCGCAAAAAATGAGGAGCCCAAAAAACATAGTTATCCAACTATAAGGACGCCTCGATTTTCGGACGGTCACTAAGACAAAGATCCGTTGAGATACATTGGAAGAACCGCGTATTTATAGCAGGTGACATCATGGCGGGTTAGCACAAATTCAAGGGATGATGTCATGGCAGGTTACAAAAAGCTTCATAAGCAAGGAGCAGAAGATTTTTCTTAAAGTATCGAAGATTGACATGAACCAGTTCAAATCAATCTGGGGCCTAATGTTGGGGATATAACTATAAGGTATGACCCTCCCTGGAGGGCCGGGTTATATCTATGAGTATTCTGAAGCCCAAGACCAAGGTTGAAGATGGCGGCTCAGTAAGGGCCCAAAGCCCAGAGGCGACTTAAGGCCCGTAGTGATAAACCGCCATGTATACGTGACTTGTGTTGTAAGACAAGAAATATTAACAGACCGAGCTGGACACTGTTTATAAGCTGGTCGGGACTCTATACAGCCGCTGGGCGTCGGCCTCTGTATATAAACGGACGACACAACGGCGGTTCAGGGCAAGTAACATCAACTCGAGAGCTAGGTCAAGCGATTTGCTCCCTGGTTATCGAGACATAAGCAATCCCACTCAAAACTGGGCCGTAGGCTTTTACCTTCACCGTAATGGGTCGAACCAGTATAAACCTTGTGTCCTTTGTCCCGATTAACCCCTTCAAGCTTCCTAGTTGCAATGGCTCCACGACTAAGTTCTTTCACTAGGACATCTGTCGTGACAATTCCACGACAATGGTGGAAATTTCAGCTTCCGGTATCTTTCTTTTATTTGTAACAATATCTTTCATGTACTTAGCATAAGGATTCATTTTAAGCATATCAGTCAAACACATGCGCAAAAAGATAGGTCTCATCATTTCAGCAAAGCGCTCAAAATCCTCATCATCCTTTTTCTTGGATGGTTTAGGAGGAAAAGGCATGGGTTTCTAAACCCATGGTTCTCTTTTTTTACCGTGCTTCCTAGCAACGAAGTCTCTCTTATCACAATGTTGATTCTTTGATTGTGGGTTATCAAAATCAATAGCAGGTTCAACCTCTACATCATTATTATTGCTAGGTTGAGCATCAACATGAACATCATCATTAACATCATCACTGGGTTCATGTTCATTACCAGATTGTGTTTCAGCATCAGAAATAGAAATATCATTGGGATTCTCAGGTGTGTCAACAACAGGTTCACTAGAATCATGCAAAGTCCTATCATTTTTCTTTTTCTTCCTCTTAGAAGGACTAGGTGCATCAACATTAGTTCTCTGAGAATCTTGCTCAATTCTCTTAGGGTGGCCCTCAGGATACAAAGGTTCCTGAGTCATTTTACCCCGTCTAGTCATAACTCTAATCGCATTATCATTTTTCTTATTATTCATTCATTGAGCAAATCATTTTTTGCTTTAAGCACTTGTTCTACTTGAGTGGTAACCATAGAAGCATGTTTACTAATGAGTTTAAGTTCACCTTTAACTCTAGACATATAATCACTCAAGTGTTCAATCATATAAGCATTACGTTTCAATTGTCTACCAACATAAGCATTGAAGTTTTCTTGTTTAACAATAAAATTATCAAACTCATCCAAGCATTGGCTAGTAGACTTATTAAGAGGAATATCACCTTCGTCAAATTTATAGGGATAATTTACCTTTACTACCTGTGTCGGGTAATCAAGACCATGTATTTCTTCAATAGGTGGTAAATTCTTAACATCTTCAGCTTTAATACCTTTTTCTTTCATAGATTTCTTTGCCTCTTACATATCTTCAGGACTGAGAAATAGAATACCCCTTTTCTTCGGAGTTGGCTTAGGAGTTGGTTTAGGAAGTGTCCAATTATTTTCATTACTCAACATATTATTCAATAGCAATTCAGCTTGATCAACAGTTCTTTCCCTGAAAACACAACCAGCGCAACTATCCAGGTGGTCTCTGGAAGCATCGGTTAGTCCATTATAAAAGATACCGAGTATTTCATTTTTCTTGAGAGGATGATCAGGCAAAGCATTAAGTAATTGGAGAAGCCTCCCCAAGCTTGTGGGAGACTCTCTTCTTCAATTTGCACAAAATTATATATTTCCCTTAAGGCAGCTTATTTCTTATGAGTGGGGAAATATTTAGCAGAGAAGTAATAAATCATATCCTGGGGACTACGCACACAACCAGGATCAAGAGAATTAAACCAAGTTTTAGCATCACCCTTTAGTGAGAACGGAAATAGCTTAAGGATATAGTAGTAACGAATTTTTTCCTCATGAGTGAATAGGGTGGCTATATCATTCAATTTAGTAAGATGTACCACAACAGTTTCAGATTCGTAGCCATAAAAAGGATCAGATTCAACCAAACTAATTATCTCAGGATCAACAGAGGAATCATAATCCTTATCGTTAATACAGATAGGTGAAGTGGCAAAAGCAGGGTCATATTTCATTCTAGCATTCAAAGACTTTCCTTTCAACTTAGCTAATAATTTCTTAAGATCATATCTATCATTGCAAGCAAGAAAATCTCTAGCAGTCTCTTCATCCATAACATAACCCTTAGGTACAACAGGCAATTCATATCTAGGGGGAGAATTTTCATCATCACTTTCATCAATATTATCAGTTTCAATAATTTCATTCTCTCTAGCCCTAGCAAGTTGTTCATCGAGAAATTCACCTAATGGCGCAGTATTATCAAGCATAGAAGTAGTTTCATCATAAGCATCATGCATAGCAGAAGTGGCATCATCAATAACATGCGACGTATCAGAATTAATAGCAGAAGCAGGTTTAGGTGTCGCAAGTTTACTCAAAACAGAAGGAGAATCAAGTGCAGAGCTAGATGACAGTTCCTTACCTCCCCTCGTAGTTGAGGGATAAATCTTGGTTTTCTCGTCTTTCAAGTTCCTCATAGTGATCAGCAGATATTAATCCCAAGTGACTCAAAGAATAGAGCTATGCTCCCCAGCAACGGCGCCAGAAAATAGTCTTGATAACCCACAAGTATAGGGGATCGCAACAGTTTTCGAGGGTATAGTATTCAACCAAAATTTATTGATTCATCGCAAGGGGAGCCAAAGAATATTCTCAAGTATTATCAGTTGACATTGTCAATTCAACCACACTTGGAAAACTTAATATCTGCAGCAAAGTATTTAGTAGACAAAGTAATATGGAAGTAACGGTAACACTGGCAAAAGTAACAGTAGCAGTTTTGTAGTAATTGTAGCAGTGGCAATGGAAAAGTAAATAAGCAAAGATCAATACGTGAAAAGCTCGTAAGCATTGGATCAGTGATGGATAATTATGTCAGATGCGATTCCTCATGCAATAGTTTTAACATAGGGTGACACAAAACTAGCTCCAGTTCATCAATGTAATGTAAGCATGTATTCCGAATATAGTCATACATGCTTATGGAAAAGAACTTGCATGACATAGTTTGTCCTACCCTCCCGTGGCAGCGGGGTCCTATTGGAAACTAAGGGATATTAAGGCCTCCTTTTAATAGAGTACCATACCAAAGCATTAACACTTAGTGAATACATGAACTCCTCAAACTACGGTCATCACCGGGAGTGGTCCCGATTATTGTCACTTCGGGGTTGCCGGACCATAACACATAGTAGGTGACTATTGACTTGAAAGATAGGATCAAGAACTCACATATATTCATGAAAACATAATAGGTTCAAATCTGAAATCATGGCACTCGGGCCCTAGTGACAAGCATTAAGCATAGCAAAGTCATAGCAACATCAATCTTGGAACATAATGGATACTAGGGATCAAACCCTAACAAAACTAACTCGATTACATGGTAAATCTCATCCAACCCATCACCATCCAGCAAGCCTACGATGGAATTACTCATGCACGGTGGTGAGCATTATGAAATTGGTGATGGAGGATGGTTGATGATGACGACAGGGACGGATTCCCCTCTCGGAGCCCAGAACAGACTCCAAATCAGCCCTCCCAAGAGAGATTAGGGCTTGGCGGTGGCTCCGTATCGTAAAACATGATGAATCCTTCTCTCTGGTTTTTTTTCTCCCTGAACGTGAATATATGGAGTTGGAGTTGAGGTCGGTGGAGCCTCAGGGGGCCCACAAGACAGAGGGTGCGCCCCCACCCTCGTGGATAGGGTGTGGGCCCCTGGTCTTGATTCTTTCGCCAGTATTTTTTATTAATTCCAAAAATATTCTCCGTGAAGTTTCATGTCATTCCGAGAACTTCTATTTGTGCACAAAAATAACACCATGGCAATTCTGCTGAAAACAGTGTTAGTCCGGGTTAGTTCCATTCAAATCATGCAAGTTAGAGTCCAAAACAAGGGCAAAAGTGTTTGGAAAAGTAGATACGATGGAGATGTATCAAAGATGCGCGTGGGAAATGGTTGCAATGTCGATGTGATCGCGGTTGGCACGCTACCTCTACATCTACCATCGGAATTAGTTTTAGACTAGAATAATTATTATTTGGTGCCAGCGTTGAGCATGAACATTATATTTGGATCTTGATTGATGCGAGACAGTTATTCATTTAAATCAGAGAATAATGGTTGTTCTATTTACATGAGTAATATCTTTTATGGTCATGCACCCCTGCTGAGTGGTCTATTTTTGTTGAATCTCGATAGTAGTGATACACATATTCATAGTGTTGAAGCCAAAAGATTGAAGTTTAATAATGATAGTGCAACTTATTTGTGGCACTGCCGTTTTTCATATAGGTGTAAAGCGCATGAAGAAACTCCATGCTGATGGACTTTTGGAATCACTTGATTATGAATCACTTGGTGCTTGCGAACCGTGCCTTATGGTCAAGATGACTAAAACTCCATTCTACGGAACAATAGAATGAGCTACTGACTTGTTGGAAATAATACATACCGATGTATGCGGTCCAATGAGTATTGATGCTCGTGGTGGGTATCGTTATTTTCTCACCTTCATAGATGATTTGAGCAGATATGGTTATATCTACTTAATGAAGCATAAGTCTGAAACATTTGAAAAGTTCAAAGAATTTTAGAGTGAAGTGGAAAATCATCATAACAAGAAAATAAAATTTCTACGATCTGATCGTGGAGGAGAATATTTGAGTTACGAGTTTGGTCTTCATTTGAAACAACATGGGATAGTTTCACAATTAACGCCACTTGGAACACCACAGCGAAATGATGTGTCCGAACGTCGTAATCGTACTTTATTAGATATGGTGCGATCTATGATCTCTCTTACTAATTTACCGCTATCTTTTTGGGGTTATGCTCAAGAGACGGCTGCATTCACTTTAAATAGGGCACCATCAAAATCCGTTGAGACGATGCCTTATGAACTATGGTTTGGCAAGAAACCAAAGTTGTCATTTCTTAAAGTTTGGGGCTGCGATGCTTATGTGTAAAAGCTTCAACCTGATAAGCTCGAACCCAAATCGGAGAAGTGCATCTTCATAGGATACCCAAAGGAAACTGTTGGGTACACCTTCTATCACAGATCCGAAGGCAAAATCTTTGTTGCTAAGAATGGATCCTTTCTAGAGAAGGAGTTTCTCTCGAAAGAAGTGAGTGGGAGGAAAGTAGAACTTGATGAGGTAGTTGTACCTTCTCCCTTATTGGAAAGTAGTTCATCACAGAAATCAGTTCCCGTGATTCCTACACCAATTAGTGAGGAAGCTAATGATGATGATCATGAAGCTTCAGATCAAGTTACTACCGAACCTCGTAGGTCTTCCAGAGTAAGATCCGAACCAAAGTGGTACGGTAATCCTGTTCTGGAAGTCATGTCATTAGACCATGATGAACCTACGAACTATGAGGAAGCAATGATGAGCCCACATTCTGCAAAATGGCTAGAAGCCATGAAATCTGAGATGTGATCCATGTATGAGAACAAAGTGTGGACTTTCATGGACTTGCCCGATGATCGGAAAGCCATAGAAAATAAATGGATCTTAAGAAGAAGACCGACGCAGACGGTAATGTTACTGTTTACAAAGCTCGACTTGTTGCGAAAGGTTTTCAACAAGTTCAAGGAGTTGACTATGATGACACTTTCTCACTCGTAGCGATGCTTAAGTCTGTTTGAATCATGTTAGCAATTGCTGCATTTTATGATTATGAAATTTGGCAAATGGATGTCAAAACTGCATTCCTGAATGGATTTCTGGAAGAAGAGTTGTATATGATGCAACCGGAAGGTTTTGTCGATCCAAAGGGTGCTAACAAAGTGTGCAAGCTCTAGCAATCCATTTATGGACTGGTGCAAGCCTCTCGGAGTTGGAATAAACGCTTTGGTAGTGTGATCAAAGCATATGGTTTTATATAGACTTTTGGAGAAGCCTGTATTTACAAGAAAGTGAGTGGGAGCTCTGTAGCATTTCTAATCTTATATGTAGATGACATATTGTTGATTGGAAATGATATAGAATTTCTGGATAGCATAAAGGGATACCTAAATAAGAGTTTTTCTGTGAAAGACCTCGGAGAAGCTGCTTACATATTGGGCATCAAGATCTATAGAGATAGATCAAGACGCTTAATTGGACTTTCACAAAGCACATACCTTGAAAAAGTTTTGAAAAAGTTCAAAATGGATCAGTCAAAGAAAGGGTTCTTGCATGTGTTACAAGGTGTGAAGTTGAGTCAGACTCAAAGCCCGACTACCGCAGAAGATAGAGACAAAATGAAAGTCATTCCCTATGCTTCAGCCATAGGTTCTATCATGTATGCAATGCTGTGTACCAAACCTGATGTATGTCTTGCTATAAGCATAACAGGGAGGTATCAAAGTAATCCCGAAGTGGAGCACTAGACAGCAGTCAAGAACATCCTGAAATACCTGAAAAGGACTAAGGATATGTTTCTCATTTATGGAGGTGAAAAAGAGCTCGTCGTAAATGGTTACGTCGATGCAAGCTTTGACACTGATCCGGATGACTCTAAGTCACAAACTGAATACGTATTTTTATTGAATGGATGAGCTGTCAGTTGGTGCAGTTCCAAGCAGAGCGTCGTGGCGGGATCTACGTGTGAAGCGGAGTACATTGCTGCTCCGGAAGCAGCAAATGAAGGAGTTTGAATGAAGGAGTTCATATCCGATCTAGGTGTCATACCTAGTGCATCGGGTCCAATGAAAATCTTTTGTGACAATACTGGTGCAATTGCCTTGGCAAAGGAATCCAGATTTCACAAGAGAACTAAGCACATCAAGAGACGCTTCAATTCCATCCGTCATCAAGTGTCGGAAGGGGACATAGAGATTTACACGATACACATGGATCTGAATGTTGCAGATCCATTGACTAAGCCACTTCCATGAGCAAAACATGATCAGCACCAAAGCTCCATGGGTGTTAGAATCATTACTATGTAATCTAGATTATTGACTCTAGTGCAAGTGGGAGACTGAAGTAAATATGCCCTAGAGGCAATAATAAAGTTATTATTTATTTCCTTAATTAATGATAAATGTTTATTATTCATTCTATAATTGTATTAACTGGAAACTTAGTGCATGTGTGAATACATAGACAAAACATATAGTCCCTAGTATGCCTCTACTTGACTAGCTCGTTAATCAAAGATGGTTATGTTTCCTAACCATAGACATGTGTTGTCATTTGATGAATGGGATCACATCATTAGGATAATGATGTGATGGACATGAGCCATCCGTTAGCTTAGCATTATGATCGTGTCAGTTTCATTGCTACTGCTTTCTTCATGACTTATAGGTTCCTCGGACTATGAGATTATGCAACTCCCGAATACCTGAGGAACACTTTGTGTGCTACCAAATGTCACAACGTAAATGGGTGATTATAAAGGTGCTCTACAGGTGTCTCTGAAGGTGTTTGTTGGGTTGGCATAGATCGAGATTAGGATTTGTCACTCCGTGTTTCAGAGAGGTATCTCTGGGCCCTCTCGGTAATACTCATCACTATAAGCTTTGCAAGCATTGTGACTAATGAGTTAGTTGCGGGATGAAGTATTACAGAATGAGTAAATAGACTTTCCGGTAACGAGATTGAAGTAGGTATGATGATACCAATGATCGAATCTTGGGCAAGTAACATATCGATGACAAAGGGAACAACGTATGTTGTTATGCGCTTTGGCTGATAAAGATCTTCGTAGAATATGTAGGAACCAATATGAGCATCCAGGTTCCGCTATTGGTTATTGACCAGAGACATGTCTCGGTCATGTCTACATAGTTCTCGAACCCCTAGGGTCCGCACGCTTAACGGTCAATAATGATTGGTATTATGAGTTTATGTGATATGATGTACCGAAGATTGTTCGGAGTCCCGGATATGATCACGGACATGACAAGGAGTCTCAAAATGGTCGAGACATAAAGTTTGAATATTTGACGACTATATACGGTCGGACACCGGAAGTGTTCCGGAGAAGTTTCGGATATAACCGGAGTGCCGGAGGGTTACCAGAACCCTCCGAGGAACTAATGGGCCTTGATGGGCCCTAGTGGAGAGAGAGAGGGGTCGGCCAGGGCAGGCCATACGCCCCCTCCCCCTGAGTCAAAATAGGACAAGGAAGGGGGGCACCCCCCTTGCCTTCCCCCTCTCCCTCTCCTTCCTTCCCCCTCTCTCCCTTTAGGTGGAAATCTACTAGGACTTGGAGTCCTAGTAGGATTCCCCTATTGGGGCGCGCCCTAGGAGGGTCGGCTAGCCTCCCCCTTGCTCCTTTATATATGGGGGCAGGGGGCACCCTAGAACACACAAGTAGATTGTTTAGCCGTGTGCGGTGCCCCCTCCACAGTTACACACCTCAGTCATATCGTCGTAGTGCTTAGGCGAAGCCCTGCGCCAATAACTTCATCATCACCGTCACCACGCCATTGTGCTGACGAAACTCTCCCTCGACCTCAGCTGGATCTAGAGTTCATGGGACGTCACCGAGCTGAATGTGTGCAGTTCGCGGAGGTGTTGTACCTTCGGTGCTAGGATCGGTCGGATCGTGAAGACGTACGATTACATCAACTGCGTTGTCATAATGCTTCTGCTTTCGGTCTACGAGGGTACGTAGACAACACTCTCCCCTCTCGTTGCTATGCATCAGCTAGAGATAGATCTTGCCTGATCGTAGGAATTTTTTTGAAATTACGGCATTCCCCAACAGCGCCGGCGCAGGGGGGGGTGGCTGGCGGTGATCAGATCCGTGACGGCAGCCGCTCGGGCCAGTGAGGTCGGGGGTGACGCCGTCCGCTGCCAGCCAGAAGGCAGCGATCATGTCGTCGTACACCTTGCCACGCCAGAAGTCACGCCGGCCTTGAATGTTGTGGCGGCCTGATAACCCACAAGTGTAGGGGATAATTGTAGCCTCTTTCGATAAGTAAGAGTGTCGAACCCAACAAGGAGCTAAAGGTAGAACAAATACTCTCTCAAGTCCTATCTGCCACTGATACGACTCTACGCATGCTTAGTGTTCGCTTTACCTAGAACAAGTATGAAACTAGAAGTACTTTGTAGGTGTAATAGGATAGGTTTGCAAGATAATAAAAAGCACGTAAATATAAACTAGGGGTTGTTTATATAAAGAAGCAATAAAGTAAAAATAGCGAGTGTGGAAAAGTGGTGGTAGGAGTTGTGAAATTGTCCCTAAGCAATTGACTACTTTACTAGACCGGTAATCACTATTGCAATTTTATTTGAGGGAGAGGCATAAGATAACATACTTTCTCTTCTTGGATCATATGCACTTATGATTGGAACTCTAGCAAGCATCCGCAACTACTAAAGATCATTAAGGTAAAACCCAACCATAGCATTAAAGTATCAAGTCCCCTTTATCCCATATGCAAACAACCTACTTACTCGAGTCTGTGCTTCTGTCACTCACGCCACCCACCATAAGAAAGCATCAACATATTGCAAACCCTACAGCGGGGATCCCTCATGCTTGCGCGACACGGAGAGCACCATAGGACAGCACCAATAATAAAACATGCAACTCAAACCAATCATAGCAATTCATCAATCACCGATAGGAGAATGAAAATCTACTCGGACATCATAGGATGGCAACACATCATTGGATAATAATATGAAGCATAAAGCACCATGTTAAAGTAGAGGGTACAGCGGGTTGCGGGAGAGTGGACCACTGAATATAGATGGGGGAATGTGATGGAGATGTTGGTGTAGATTGATGTGATGATGATGGCCCCCGGCAGCGTTCCGGTGCCACCGGAAGTAAGGGGGAGATAGCCCCCCTTCTTCTTCTTCTTCCTTGACCTTCTCCCTAGATGGGAGAAGGGTTTCCCCTCTGGTCCTTGGCTCCCATGGCATGGGAGGGGCGAGAGCCCCTCCGAGATTGGATCTATCTCTCTGTCTCTCACTGTTTCTGCGTTCTGGGATTCTACCCTGGCACCGTTTCTTTTGTATCCGGAGATCTGCAACTCCGATTGGATTGAAGCCTTCGCCCGGATCTTTTTCCAAAGCTTTCTTGCGGCCAAAGAAGGGCATCAACTGCCTTACGAGGGGCCCACGAGGGTGGGGGGCGCGCCCACCTGGAGTGGGCGTGGGCCCCTGTCTCGTGCCACCTCGGGCACCGTCTCGCGTTGATTTTACTTCCCAAAAATCACAAATATTCCAAAATAATTCTCCGTCCGTTTTTATCCCGTTTGGACTCCGTTTGATATGGAGTTTCTGCGAAACATAAAACATGCAACAGACAGGAACTGGCACTGGGCACTGGATCAATATGTTAGTCCCAAAATAATATAAAAAGTTGCCAAAAGTATATGAAAGTTGAATAATATTGGCATGGAACAATCAAAAATTATAGATACGACGGAGACGTATCAGCATCCCCAAGCTTAATTCCTGCTCGTCCTCGAGTAGGTAAATGATAAAAAAATTGATGTGGAATGCTACCTACACTACAAAAAAATACACTTCTGTGATGATACGTGTTTGTCACAGTAGGTCGCGTTTTCTGTCATGCATGTACATCCATGACGATTTTATGACAGAATCAAGATAGTCATACCTGTGTTGTCGTAGAAGTGTTCCATGACATTACCAAAATTATCATCACGGAAGTGTCCATTTCCAGGATGATAAATCGCGCGTCATAGAAGTGCTTTTGTCAAGGGTGACCGACACGTGGCATCCACCGTAACGGGACGCCGTTAACCGCCGTTAACCTATCGGGTCCGTTTTTTGGATCCGATAACCCGCTAACAGCCACGACCAATGCCGATTTTCCACGTGTAAAATTCTCATTGGCTGACGGATCCACGCATCAGCTCCGCGTTGGCACAGGTGTCACTCATCCAATGGTCGAGATGGGCCTATGATATGTTGACACGTGGACCGGCCCAAAAGTGGCCCATAAAGTTTAAATGGGCCGGCCCAACCGAAGGCCCATAAGATTAGTGGACCATAATGGGCCGGCCCAGCTAAAGGCCCACAAGATTTTGCAGACCATAATGGGCCGGCCCAGATAAAGGCCCACAAAATTTAGCGGACCATAATGGGCCGGCCCAGCTAAAGGCCCACACGATTTTGCAGACCATAATGGACCGGCCCGGCTAAAGGCCCACAAGATTTTGCAGACCACAATGGGCCGGCCCAGCTAAAGGCCTACAAGATTCTGCAGACCATAATGGGCCGGCCCACCTAAAGGCCCAACATTCTCTATCAAATCGGCCTGTCCTAAACTTGTCATCAATGCGGCCCATGGTCACTTCTGGCCCGTTAACAGTCCACTAAGTAATTGGGCCGAATTACTGCCCGGTGTATTTCCGGCCTACTAAAGGTCCTGCTTCATTTGGGCCCATTTACAGGCCATCAAAACTTTCGGCCCATAAACGACCGTGAAGGATTTGGTTCATATTCGGCCATGTCTGACATTCGGCCTGTTAGAGGCCCACTATAGATTTGGGCCACTTTCGGCCTATTGTCATTTTCGGCATGTTAACGCCGGACGAAAACCATGGGCCATATGTGGCCCAACGTCATATAAGGCCCATTAACGGCCCATATAAAAATGACGATAATCTAGCCCGAGCGAAGTTCCGGCCTGTTAAAGGCCCGTGTATTAGGTCGGCGCATTTACGGCCCGTCCGAATTTCGGCCTGTCAAAGACCCGCATCGTAAATGGGCCACCCATTTCGGCCTGCTAAGACCAGTGGGTTATTTGCACAATCAGGGCCCAATCTCACTTTCGGTCTATTAAAGGCACATGTTTTTTATGGGCTCGAGATATTTACACCTGTAAACGGCCTATTTTTACTGAGGGCCCAAATTATGTTTAGGGCTGTTAAAGGCCCACTATGGGCACAGGCCTACCAGAAAAATTTGAAAGCTTATGCTGATTTAGGCCCAGATATTTTTAGTGGGCTACATGCCAATTTCGGCCCGTAATCGTTTTTTAGCCCAATTGGAATGGGCCCGACGAATGTTGGCATGTTGGGCTCCTACGAAGCTTTCGGCCGAATACATTACCAAGGTAAACCTACACTATACAAAAATAGCGTCGTAATTACTGCAGCCTGTGGCAGCATCATAAATGTTGTATCACAACAAAATAAATTCCAACCATTCAACAAAAGGCATGTTGGCATAAAGTTTACAGTCCTTCTAGATAAAAAGCACCATAAGATGTATAGAAGCACAGATCATTTGACCTGAGTGCTAATGTTTCAGGCTGTAGAATCTGATGGAGCAGCACGATCTCCACCTTTTTCCGCCATTGCTCTTGAACAACGAAGCGAATGTCTGATAGTATGGTTTCAAAACCATTCATATCTTGACGACATTTGTCAACCACTATCTTGTTTCCGAAACGACGTCCATTAGGGATTGGACTTGTGTTTGGAGCACAGATATATCACTCTGTCTAGCAGGAAGATTTTGTTCAGTAGGCGATTTGGACGAGGTTACCTTGACAACCAACCCATAATTACACAGGAAGGTGCTTTTTGCACTGTTAGTGGAGAGATACTGATGCACCGCAGCAAGAGGTGACATTGTGCCTGTGGTAGCCTCGTCACCTTCAGGTGGTTGTGGCTATTCAATCATTTATTCCATAGCTTCCTGAAAGTTTGAACTTGTAGATTAGTGTACCAGATAAGTTACTAATGAGACAAAAACAAACAAAGTAGGTTAAACATTTATACATAACTTATTTTGGTGAACTACTATAATACATTAGCATGTATTGTAGTGCCAACTACATAATAAAATCACTTTCAGAACATATGTCCATGTAGCATGCCTACTGTATTGTCTATTTCCTCACATTCCTTGACATCTAAGGATAAAGAGACATGATTTAAAGTAGGATGAACATAGTATGACATCATTCATATCATGGGCAAACAGATATAAAACAAACAGGCTATTTTATCATTGTGTGCGCACATGAACACAACAACTAGATTACAGATCAAGACCAAAAGAATATCCTTCATCTCTTTTAAACCATGTAAGGTGAAATGATACGTTAAGACAACTGTGTAGAAAAGTGAACAGAGTAACTGACATTGGCTGCAAACCAAGTAGTTAAATGAACACATCATAGTACCAATCAGTTCAAGGAAGGAGGAGTAAGGACTTACAATAGCGGCTTGAACTGGTGTGCTCATGCCCTTCATCTTGCTGGTGTGGCAATCCTTGAATATTTGCACTGCATTCGGTTCAGGTTCTTTTTGGTCCGCATGGCGGTTCCTCTGTATTTGGAACAAGTCAATATAGATACAATAATATGGCACAAAAAAGAAGGAAGTAGCAGCTATTTACAAGAGCCTCGCAGTGTGTAATATAGCTACGAGATCTTGTTGTCTGTTGGAATTTCACTTTAGAACGGTTGGTTTTGTTCTTCAAATAGTTAGCCTAGAAGAAGATACACTTGTAAGGCACATACATAAATACAAGTTCAATATGTGGTCTGATCAAATACATATAGCCTACTTGATACTTTGGATCAGACCAGTGTTTAACGAGGGTTGTCCAGTCTTCATCTGTAATATATTCCACTAGAGATGTTTGGGCGATTTCATTGTTAGCCTTGCCTTCAAAGTGAGATTTTCCAAGGTGGTACCGATAGTGTTGCAGAGCAGACTGAAAAACATGAGTGCATGCTTGTTTAGTTGCATCATCTTTCGGATCCAACTTGAACCTCATCTATTGAAAAAAGAATGTGAGTCTTATTAGGAGGAAGCTAGAAAGTATGGGACACAGCAAGACAATATTACTAATTGCGATGAATAACATTACTTACAGATAAATGGTCAAGGAAGGTGTTAAACTGGGTATTGTCTTTCTCATTCCTGTACTGGATCCACGTTGGGAGGATACGTGCATGACACCTAACGGCAACGGTTGCCTCTGATACTACCTTGGATGACTCTGTAGCATCACATGGCCTTTTTAAACCTACCTCAAAATGGATCTCCGTTCTTCCTCATTTAGATTTTGTTAATCTGTCAAGCATTATCCCTGATGTCTGTTTCCGCTTGCGCCGTGGAGCTAGTTCAACAACGAATGTGGAAAGTGTTAGTGTACATCAAACTGTGAGAGTACATATAAAGGAGGATGCAACTGCAACTTGACTCAGTCAGGTACTGTCTTGGTGTTGATGCTCATGAGGTTCGTTTGATCTTGCCAAGTCCTGTTGTGTTAGCAGTGCTTCGGAAGTAGTGTTAGGTGTGAAGGCGGCTTGGGAACTGGCCAGTTCCAGAGCAAACGAATGAGTAACTTGTTGAGATGCTGGTACAGTTGAAGCGGATGCTGCAGCTGGTGGAGCAGGTGATACTGTGTGTCGGTGTACTAAAGTAGGGGTACCTTAGTATCCCGAACTTGTGCACGGGTAGTCGCAGCGCCCCGCGGCAAGGCTTGCTGGGTGACCGCCAAGATCCTCCGTAGTTCCTATTGGAGCCATTCAAGAACAAAGTGTTTTAACTGAGAAGACAAGACCCCGGCAAGAGGAGCTTGCCGGGAAGGTCAAGGCCCCGGCAAGAGGAGCTTGCCGGGAAGGCCAACCAAAGCATTTCAAGGAACTTACCGCGACGCGCCACGCGTCCCGGCAAGACCCGGCGAGCGACAAGCTTCCGGACGCGACAAGACAACGACCGCGGCAAGGCGCTTGCCACGGCGAAGCCACCACTCTGTGCCCACGCTCCAGCGCATCCGTCGACGTGTCGCCACAGGATCGTTCCAGGCGTACGTGGCGAGAGGCTGTGCAGCCAAGCGGTGCGAGGTGGCGAGCGGAGATGACAAGATGGACATCGTGGCGAACGGTGGCGCCCCTAACGGTCGCTTTTCTGCACTGTTTGGGTGATGCGGACGGGCATTTAATGCCTTTGTCCCCTGCCGACAGAGTTGGGTAGGATCCATTGTAGAAGCAGTTGTACCAACCACACCTTTTACACTTTTACCCCTGCATGTGTTGCCACCTGTCGGTGACCCCTTGAGCCTATAAAAGGAGGCCCATGCGCAACGTAGAGGGGGGGGACTCATTCAAAACCAGAACACTCCCACGCTCTCGAGCAAGAAGATAATACAACCACAAAGCAGCAGTAGGAGTATTATCTCTCCGGAGAGCTCCGAAGCTGGGTAAAATCGCTCGCGTGCCTCGCCTCGATCCGCTCTTCGTGCGGCCTCCGCTCCCTGCCGGACCAAAGGGGCCCTGCCCCATAGGTGTTCGTTTCCCATGACACTGTGTTTGTAGATTTAGCCGGTGGACATGGACCTTCTACTGCACTATAAGTACCAGCAGAATCTCGATGGCAGATCCTTTTCGTTTCACTCGACGAGTAATGATACGTCTCCAACGTATCTATAATTTTTTATTGTTCCATGCTATTATATTACCCCTTTTGGATGTTTATGGGCTTTATTTTACACATATATATCATTTTTGGGACTAACCTACTAACCGGAGGCCCAACCCATATTGCTGTTTTTTTGCCTATTTCAGTATTTAGAAGAAAAGGAATATCAAACGGAGTCCAAACGGAATGAAACCTTCGGGAGCGTGATTTTTGGAACGAACGTGATCCAGAGGACTTGGAGTGCAAGTCAAGAAGCAGCCAAGGCAGCCACGAGATAGGATGCTGCGCCCCCCCTGTAGGGTGCGCCCCCCTGTCTCGTGGGCCCCTCGGGCGGCCACCGACGTACTTCTTCCTCCTATATATACCTACGTACCCCGAAAACATCCACGAGCACCAGGAAACACAATTTCCACCGCTGTAACCTTCTGTATCCGCGAGATCCCATCTTGGAGCCTTCGTCGGTGTTCTTCCGGAGGGAGAATCGACCACAGAGGGCTTCTACATCAACATCCTTGCCCCTCCGATGAGTTTTGAATAGTTTACCACAGACCTATGGGTCCATAGTTATTAGCTAGATGGCTTCTTCTCTCCTTTTGGATCTCAATACAATGTTCTCCCCCTCTCTTGTGGAGATCTATTCGATATAAACTCTTTTTGTGGTGTGTTTGTCGAGATCCGATGAATTTTGGGTTTATGATCAAGTTTATCTATGAATAATATTTGAATCTTCTCTGAATTCTTTTATGTATGATTGAGTTATCTTTGAAAGTCTCTTCGAATTATCAGTTTGGTTTGGCCTACTAGATTGGTCTTTCTTGCCATGGGAGAAGTGCTTAGCTTTGGGTTCAATCTTGCGGTGTCCTTACCCAGTAATAGAAAGGGTTGCAAGGCACGTATTGTATTGTTGCCATCGAGGATAACAAAATGGGGTTTATATCATATTGCATGAGTTTATCCCTCTACATCATGTCATCTTGCTTAATGTGTTACTCTGTTCTTATGAACTTAATACTCTAGATGTAGGCAGGAGTCGGTCGATCTGTGGAGTAATAGTAGTAGATGCAGGCAGGAGTCGGTCTACTTGTTATGGACATGATGCCTATATACATGATCATACCTAGATAATCTCATAACTATGCGCTTTTCTATCAATTGCTCGACAGTAATTTGTTCATCCACCGTAATACTTATGCTATCTTGAGAGAAGCCTCTAGTGAAACCTATGGCCCCCGGGTCTATCTCTTATCATATTTCCTTCCAATCTACTTTTATTTGCATCTTTACTTTTTGCATCTATATTATAAAATACCAAAAATATATTTATCTTATCTTACTATCTTTATTAGATCTCACTTTCGCAAGTGGCCGTGAAGGGATTGACAACCCCTTTATTGCATTGGTTGCGAGTTCTCAGTTTGTTTGTGTAGGTGCATGGGACTTTTGAGGAGCCTCCTACTGGATTCATACCTTGGTTCTCAAAAACTGAGGGAAATACTTACGCTACTATTGCTGCATCACCCTCTCCTCTTCGAGGAAAACCAACGCAAGCTCTAGACGTAGCAAGAAGGATTTCTGGCGCCGTTGCCACGGAGGTCTTCGCTCAAGTCAAGACATACCAAGTACCCATCACAAACCCATCTCCCTCGCATTTACATTATTTGCCATTTGCCTCTCGTTTTCCTCTCCCCCACTTCACCCTTGTTGTTTTATTCGTCCTCTCTTTCCCAATCTCCTCCTCTCTTTTCGCTTGCCTTTTCTGTTTGCTTGTGTGTTGGATTACTTGTTGCCATGGCGCAAGATAATACCAAATTGTGTGATTTCTCGAATACCAATAATAATGATTTCCTTAGTACTTTGATTTCTCCTCTTAATGATGTTGAGTCTTGTGAAATCAATACCGCTTTGCTGAATCTTGTTATGAAAGATCTATTCGCCGGCCTTCCTAGTGAAGATGTCGCTACTCATCTAAACAACTTTGTTGATTTGTGTGATATGCAAAAGAAGAAAGATACGGATAACAATATTGTCAAATTGAAGTTATTTCCATTTTCACTTAGAGATCGTGCTAAAGTTTGGTTTTCGTCTTTGCCTAAAAATAGTATTGATTCTTGGAACAAGTGCAAAGATGCTTTTATCTCTAAGTATTTTCCTCCCGCTAAGATTATCACTCTTAGGAACGATATCATGAATTTTAAACAACTTGATCATGAGCATGTTGCCCAATCTTCGAAAAGAATGAAATTGATGCTTTGCAATTGCCCTACTCATGGTTTGAATTTATGGATGATCATACAAATTTTTTATGCCGGTTTGAACTTTGCTTCTAGAAATCTCTTAGATTCGGCCGCGGGAGGAACATTTATGGAAATCACATTAGGAGATGCTACGAAACTTCTTGATAATATTATGGCTAATTATTCTCAATGGCACACCGAAAGATCTTCTAGTAAAAAAGTGCATGCTATAGAAGAAATCAATGTTTTGAGTGGAAAGATGGATGAACTTATGAATATGTTTGCTACTAAAAATACTCCTCTTGATCCCAATGATATGCCTTTGTCTTCTTTGATTGAGAATAATAATGAATCTATGGATGTGAATTTTGTTGGTAGGAATAGTTTCGAAAACAATGCTTATAGAGGAAACTTTAATGCTAGACCGTTCCCTAGTAATAGCTCTAATAATTATGGAAATTCCTACAATAATTCTTATGGTAATTTTAATAAGATTCCCTCTGATTTTGAGAATAGTATGAAATAATTTATGATTTCTCAAAAGAATTTTAATGCTTTGCTTGAAGAAAAATTGCTCAAAGTTGATGATTTGGCTAGGAACGTTGATAGACTTTCGCTTGATGTTGATTCTCTTAAACTTAGATCTTCTCCTCCCAAGCATGATATCAATGAGTCTCCTAAAGTAATGAGAATTTCCATTGACAAATGCAAGGAAAGAACCGCTAGATTGCGTGCTAAGAAAGATAGCTTTATAAAAGCGTGTTCTTCTAGTTTCCATGAAAATAACGATGAGGATCTTAAAGTTATTGATGTGTCTCCTATTAGATCTATGTTTTGCAATATGAATTCTGATGATTATGGGACTGATGATGAATCAACTTTGTCTAGAAGGCGTCCCAAGAATTCGGAGTCTTTAGATCTTGATGTTACATTTGGTAAAAGTGAGATTGGAGAATCCTCAACTTCTAATAATATTGAACCTACTATCTCAGATTTCAAGGAATTTGATTATGATAATTGTTCTTTAAAAGGTTGTATTTCCTTGTTGCAATCCGTTGTTAATTCTCCCCATGCTTATAGTCAAAACAAAGTTTTTACCAAACATATTGTTAATGCCTTGATGCAATCTTCTGATGAAAAACTTAATTTGGAAGTTTCTATACCTTGAAAACTTAATGATGAGTGGGAACCTACTATAAAGATTAGAATTAAAGATTATGAGTGTTTTGCTTTGTGTGATTTGGGTGCTAGTGTTTCCACGATTCCGAAAACTTTATGTGATATTCTAGGTTTCCATGATCTTGATGATTGCTCTTTAAATTTGCACCTTGTGGATTCTACCGTTAAAAATCCAATGGGAAGAATCAATGATGTTCTTATTGTTGCAAATAGAAATTTGGTGCCCGCAGATTTTATCGTTCTTGATATATATTGCAATCTTTCTTGCCCTATTATTCTTGGTAGACCTTTCCTTAGAATGATTGGTGCGGTTATTGATATGAAGGAAGGGAATATTAGATTCCAATTTCCATTAAAGAGAGGCATGGAGCACTTTCCAAGAAAGAAAGTCAAATTACCTTATGAGTCTATCATGCATGCTACTTATGAATTTAGTGACAAAGATGGCACTCGTTAGATCTATCTTCGCTTTTATGCCTAGCTAGGGACGTTAAACGATAGCGCTAGTTGGGAGGCAACCCAATTTTCTTTATGTTTTTTGTTTTTTCTCCTGTTTAGTAATAAATCTTGCATCTATCTTCTGTTTAGATGTGCTTTTATCTTTTAATTAGTGTTTGTGCCAAGTAGAACCTATAGGATAACCTATGATGATAGTTGATTTGATTCTGCTGAAAAGCAGAAACTTTGCGCGCATGAATATAATTTTGTTAAATCACAGGAACGTGCTTTTGTGTTGATTCTTTTTGCTTCTGTTCAATAAACAAATTTTCCAGGACTTCCTATTTTGGTAGGAGTTTTAGAGTTCCAGAAGTTTGCGTTAGTTACAGATTGCTACAGACTGTTCTGTTTTTGACAGATTCTGTTTTTCGTGTGTTGTTTGATTATTTCAATGCATCTATGGCTAGTAAATTAGTTTATAAACCATAAGGAAGTTGGAATGCAGTAGGTTTAACACCAAAATAAATAAAAAATGAGTTCATTACAGTACCTTATGTGGTGGTTTTGTTTTCTTTCACTAACGGAGCTTATAAGATTTCCTGTTGAGTTTTGTGTTGTGAAGTTTTCAAGTTTTGGGTAAAGCCTTTATGGACTAAGGAATAAAGGGTGGCAGGAGCCTAAGCTTGGGGATGCCCATGCCACCCCAAGATATTCAAGAATAGCCAAAATCCTAAGCTTGGGGATGCCCCGGGAAGGCATCCCCTCTTTCGTCTTCGTTCATTGGTAACTTTACTTGGAGCTATATTTTTATTCGCCACATAATATGTGTTTTGCTTGGAGCGTCGTGTATTATATTAGTCTTTGATTTTAAGTTTACCACAATTGTCCTTGCTGTACACACCTTTTGGGAGAAGCCTATTTGATTATAAATTGCTAGAACACTCTATGTGCTTCACTTATATCTTTTGAGCTTGATAGTTTTTGCTCTAGTGCTTCACTTATATCTTTTAGAGCACGGTGGTATCTTAATTTTGAAGAAATTTCTAGTCTCTCATGCTTCACTTATATTATTTTGAGAGTCTTTTAGAACAGCATGGTATTTGCTATGGTCATAAAGTTGGTCCTAGAATGATGAGCATCCAAGTTGGGTATAATAAAAACTATCATAGAAAGTGAATTGGATGCTATGATCAATGATGCTTGATAATTGTTTTGAGATATGGAGGTGGTGATATTAAAGTCATGCTAGTTGGGTGATTATGAATTTAAAGAATGTTTGTGTTGAAGTTTGTGATTCCCGTAGCATGCACATATGGTGAACCGCTTTGTGATGAAGTTGGATCACAATTTTATTTATTGATTGTCTTCCTTATGAGTGGCGGTCGGGGACGAGCGATGGTATTTTCCTACCGATCTATCCCCCTAGGAGCATGCGCGTAGTGCTTTGGTTTTTGATGACTTCTAAATTTTTGCAACAAGTATATTAGTTCTTTTGATTAATGTTGAGTCCATGTATTATACGCACCGTTTCACCCTGCCATCATTGCTAGCCTCTCTTGTACCATGCAACTTTCGCCGGTATCATATACCTACCATACTCCTTCCTCAAAACAGCCACCATACCTACCTATTATGGCATTTCCATAGCCATTCCGAGATATATTGCCATGCAACTTTCCACCGTTCCGTTCATATGACACACATTACTTTTGTCATATTGCTTTTTGCATGATCATGTAGTTGACATCGTATTTGTGGCAAGGCCACCTTCATAATTTTCATACATGTCACTCTTGATTCATTGCATATTCTGGTACACCACCGGAGGCATTCATATAGAGTCATATCTTGTTCTAGCTTTGAGTTGTAAGTCCATAAAAGTGTGATGATCTTCATTATTAGAGCATTGTCCTAATGAGGAAAGGATGATGAAGACTATGATTCCCCCACAAGTCGGGATGAGACTTCGGACTTTACAAAAAGAAAAAAAGAGAAAAAAAAGAAAAAGACCAAAGAAAAAAAATAAAAAAGGAAAAAGAACTAGAAAAAAATAAAATGAGAAAAAGAGAGAAGGGACAATGCTACTATCTCTTTTTCCACACTTGTGCTTCAAAATAGCACCATGATCTTCATGATAGAGAGTCTCATATGTTGTCACTTTCATATACTAGTGGTAATTTTTCATTATAGAACTTGGCTTGTATATTCCAATGATGGGCTTTCTCAAAAGTGCCCTAGGTCTTTGTGAGCAAGCGAGTTGGATGCACACCCACTTAGTTTCTTTTGTTGAGCTTTCATATATTTATAGCTCTAGTGCATCTGTTGCATGGCAATCCCTACTCACTCACATTGATATCTATTAATGGACATCTCCATAGCCCGTTGATACCCCTAGTTGATGTGAGACTATCTTCTCCTTTTTGTCTTCTCCACAAACCACCATTCCATTCCACATATAGTGCTATGTCCATGGCTCACGCTCATGTATTGCGTGAAAGTTGGAAAAGTTTTAGATTATTAAAGTATGAAACAATTGCTTGGCTTGTCATCGGGGTTGTGCATGATTAAATACTATGTGTGATGAAGATAGAGCAACAGCCAGACTATATGATTTTGTAGGGATAACTTTCTTTAGCCATGTTATTTTGAAAGACATGATTACTTTGATTAGTATGCTTGAAGTATTACTATTTCTTATGTCAATATGAACTTTTATTTTGTATCATTTGGATTTGAACATTCATGCCACAATAAAGAAAATTACATTGAGAATTATGCTAGGTAGCATTCCACATCAAAAATTTCTTTTTTATCATTTACCTACTCCAGGACGAGCAGGAATTAAGCTTGGGGATGCTTGATACGTCTCTAATGTATCTATAATTTTTGATTGTTCCATGCTATTATATTACCCCTTTTGGATGTTTATGGGCTTTATTTTACACATTTATATCATTTTTGGGACTAACCTACTAACCGGAGGCCCAGCCCATATTGCTGTTTTTTGCCTATTTCAGTATTTCGAAGAAAAGGAACATCAAACGGAGTCCAAACGGAATGAAACCTTTGGGAGCGTGATTTTTGGAACGAACGTGATCCAGGGGACTTGGAGTGCAAGTCAAGAAGCAGCCAAGGCAGCCACGAGATAGAAGGCCGCCCCCCTGTAGGGCGCGCCCCCTGTCTCGTGGGCCCCTCGGGCGGCCACCGACGTACTTCTTCCTCCTATATATACCTACGTACCCTGAAAACATCCAGGAGCACCACGAAACACAATTTCCACCGCCGTAACCTTCTTTATCCGCGAGATCCCATCTTGGAGCCTTCATCGGCGTTCTGTCGGAGGGGGAATCGACCATGGAGGGCTTCTACATCAACATCATTGCCCCTCCGATGAGTTGTGAGTAGTTTACCACAGACCTACGGGTCCATAGTTATTAGCTAGATGGATTCTTCTCTCTTTTTGGATCTCAATACAATGTTCTCCCCCTCTCTTGTGGAGATCTATTCGATGTAAACTCTTTTTGCGGTGTGTTTGTCGAGATCCGAGGAATTGTGGGTTTATGATCAAGTTTATCTATGAATAATATTTGAATCTTCTCTGAATTCTTTTATGTACAATTGAGTTATCTTTGCAAGTCTCTTCGAATTATCAGTTTGGTTTGGCCTATTAGATTGGTCTTTCTTGCCATGGGAGAAGTGCTTAGCTTTGGGTTCAATCTTGTGGTGTCCTTAACCAGTGACAGAAAGGGTTGCAAGGCACGTTTTGTATTGTTGCCATCGAGGATAACAAGATGGGGTTTATATCATATTGCATGAGTTTATCCCTCTACATCATGTCATCTTGCTTAATGCGTTACTCTGTTCTTATGACCTTAATACTCCAGCTGCAGGCAGGAGTCGGTCGATGTGTGGAGTAATAGTAGTAGATGCAGGCAGGAGTCGGTCTACTTGTTATGGATGTGATGCCTATATACATGATCATGCCTAGATAATCTCGTAACTATGCGCTTTTCTATCAGTTGCTCGACAGTAATTTGTTCACCCACCATAATACTTATGCTATCTTGAGAGAAGCCTCTAGTGAAACCTATGGCCCCCGGGTCTATCTCTTATCATATTTGCGTCCAATCTACTTTTATTTGCATCTTTACTTTTTGCATCTATATTATAAAATACCAAAAATATATTTATCTTATCTTATTATCTTTATTAGATCTCACTTTCGCAAGTGGCCGTGAAGGGATTGACAACCTCTTTATTGCGTTGGTTGCGAGTTCTCAGTTTGTTTGTGTAGGTGTGTGGGACTTTTGAGGAGCCTCCTACTGGATTGATACCTTGGTTCTCAAAAACTGAGGGAAATACTTACGTTACTATTGCTGCATCACCCTCTCCTCTTCGAGGAAAACCAACGCAAGCTCAAGACATAGCAAGTAACAACACTCCCTACTATATTATTTTCCTTGCTCTTTTTTGACTTTGCCATGTCAAGTTGTACCCACAACACAAAAGAATAAAATCACTCTTCAGAACTCATTGATGCATGATACAGACAAGCAATACTTTGATGTAAGACAATCGTATGAGAATGGAATATGTAAGAAAAATAGGACGGCATGACATATTCACAGCTACGATGTGCAAACCAAGCAGAAGGATTTTCAAGAAAATAGAAGTAATGCAAGCTAGACACCATATGAAAGATGCAACCAATATTACTCTGCCAAGTTAAAAGTGTCTTGTCTTATGTGGCAATTCGAAAACTTAGAAGCGGTACAACATAGAAATCAATGCAAGATGCAACCACTATCAAACTGCCATGTTAAAAGCGTCCAATCATGAGTGACTGATGCGGGATACACAATAGCAGTACTTTGATGTAAGAACATGGTATGATAGATAGATGCAGTGTATTCTAGACATAGAAAGCCATGTCATATGCACATGTATAATGTATAAACTCATCAGGTGCAATTTAATCAAAATAGAAGAAATATAGGCTAGACAACATATGCAACATGAAACCAATTATCACACTCTCAACTTAGAGCAAGCACCTGCGATGGTGGAGTACGGGAGATGAACTCATCATGTAGACTTGGGACTTCAATTTCATTAGCAGTAGAAGTGGCAAATCTAGAGAGTCTCTGTTTGCGTCGGTGCAGAGGACCACCAACATCCCCTAACTTACTCATTCCTTCCTATTTTCTGATATTGCCTTATGAAGTCAAAACCACAAGAAGATGAATAAAATTAGCTCTGCATAACTGGTTGATGCATGATACAGACGAACACTACTTTGATGTAAGGCAAGCGCATGATAGGAGGATGGAATATATACAAAAAAAGACAGCATTTCATATTCACATGTATGATAGGAGGATGGAATATGTATGGAACAATAGTAAGCGGAAGGCATTTCAACAAAATTAGAAGAAATGAAAGCTAGGCACCATATGAACATGCAACCAATATCACTCTATCAGGTAAAAAGTGTCTCGTCGTAAGTGCCATTTCAAGAAATTAGAAGCAGTACAAGATAGAAGACAATGCAAGATGCAACCTACATCACAGTCCCAAGTTAAATGTGTCTTATGGGTAAGTGATCGTTGCAGGTATAAGTTGTAAGCATGCAGATGCAATTCAACATAATCAGAAGCAATACAAGCTAGACATCATACAGAAAACGCAACCACATATAACAGTTCCAAGTAAGAGCAAGCACCTGTGTTGGTGGAGTAGGGGAGATGTGCTCATCATGTACACATATGTTCTAGAAACAGGAACACGTGTCATATTCACAGGCATTATGTGTAAAGTAAGCTGATGCAATTCAAGTTAGAAGCAATACAAGCTAGACATCATACGCAACATGCAACCACATATAATAGTGCCAAGTTAGAGCAAGCACCTGTGATGGTGGAGTAGGGGAGATTTGCTCATCATCTACACAGCTACATTGACTGTCCAGCCTTGTGTTGTCTTGCGAATCTTGTTGGGAGGATGGCGGAGTAGAATCTGTAGAGACCCCCTGTTTGAGTTGCTCCGAAGGACCACCATCATCCACTGTCGGACTAATTTCCTTCAGCTGTAATGATTTTGCACTGTGAAGTCAAACCAATAAGAAAAAGGAATAAAATTCGCTCTTTAGACCTCATTCATGCATGATACTGACGAACACTACTCGGATGAAAGGCAAACACATGATGCGAGGATGGAATATGTATGAAAAACAGGATGGCATGACATATTCACACCTATGATGTGGTAACTAAGCAGAAGGCATTTCAACAAATTAGAAGCACTGCAAGCTAGACACCATATGAAAGATGCAACCAATATCACTCGGCCAAGTTCAAACTGTATGGCGTTTCAACAAATTAGAAGCAGTGCATGCTAGAAATCATATGCAAGACACAACCAATATCACAGTGGCGACTTAAAGGTGCCTTATCATAAGTGACTGATGCGGGATATGCAAGAACAGTAGTCGTATGTAGAAACAGGAACACATGTCATATTCACAGGCATTATGTGTAAAGTGAGCAGATGCAATTCAACAAAGTTAGAAGCAATACAAGCTAGACATCATACGCAACATGCAACCACATGTAATAGTGCCAAGTTAGAGCAAGCACCTGTGATGGTGGAGTAGGGGAGATGTGCTCATCATCTACACAGCTACGTTGACTGTCTAGCCTTGCGTTGTCTTGTGAATCTTGTTGGGAGGATGGCGGAGTAGAATCTGTAGAGAACCTCCGTTTCAGTTGCTCGGAAGGACCACCATCATCCAATGCCTTGCCAATTTCCTTCAGCTTTATTGATTTTGCATTGTGAGGTCATACCGACAAGGAACAGGAATATAATTCGCTCTTCAGAACTCATTCATGCATGATACCGATGAACACTACTCTGATGAAAGGCAAAGTCATGATACGAGGATGGAATATGTACGAAAAAATGGGCGGCTTGACATATTCACACCTATGATGTGGTAACTAAGTAGAAGGCACTTCAACAAATTAGAAACACTGCAAGACACCATATGGAAGGTGCAATCAATATCACTCTGCCAAGTTAAAATTGTCTCGTCATAGGTGGCGTTCATCAAACTAGACGCAATACATGCTAGAAATCATATTCAAGATGCAAACCAATATCACACTGCCAACTTAAAGGTGTCCCATCATAAGTGACTAATGCAGGATACACAAGAAGAGTAGTTTCATGTAAGAACATGGTGTGATAGACAGATATAGTATGTACCAAAAACAGGAAAGCGTGTCATATTCACATGTATCATGTGTATGCTAAGCAGATGCAGTTTACACTAATTAGGAGCAATATGAGCTAGACACCATATGCAACATGCAACCAGATATCACACTGCCAAGTTAGAGCAAGCACCTTGGATGGTGGAGTAGGGGAGCGGAGACTTGGACCTTGTAATGCACTATCAGTACAAGGAGAATCGGTACAGATGCTCCGTTTACGTTGCTGCAGAGGACCACCATCATCGCCTTCCTTACTCTTTTCCTTCCTCTTTCTTTATTTTGCCTTGTCAAGTCAAACCCACAGGAAAAAGGAATAAAATTTGCTCTTCAGAACTCATTGATGCATGATACTGACGAACACTACTTTCATGTAAGGCAGCCGCATGATAGGAGGATGGAATAGGTATGAAAAACAGGACGGCATGACATATTGACATGTATGATGTATAAAGTGTAAACTAAGCACAAGGTGCTTGAACTTGTTAGAATCAATGCAAGCTAGAAACCATATGAAAGATGAAACCAATATCGCTCTGCCAAATTATAAGGGTGCCCTAACAAATGTATTTGACCAAATTAGAAGCAATACATGGCAATAGGCTAGAAATAATATGCAATATGCAACGAATAAAGGTAACTCATCGTAAGTGATTGATGCAGGATACAAAAGAGAGGTAGTTTCATGTAAGAACAAGGTTAACACATAGATGTAGTGTGTACCAAAAACAGGAAGGCATGTCATATTCACAAGTATAGTGTGTAAACTAAGCAGATGCAATTTACCCTAATTAGAAGCATTACAAGCTAGACACCGTATGCAACATGCAACCACATATCATACTGCGAAGTTAGAGCAACCTGTGATGGTGGTGTAGGGGAAGTGCGGTCTTCAAGTACAGAACTATGTTCAATATCTTCATTTAGGCTTGCTGTTTCTTGAGAATCATGTGGAGAGGATGAAATTGCATTCTTTATAAGAGTATTGCGTCTCATATTAACCCACGCGCCTGACTGTCTCATTATTAGCGATAGATGTAGGATACACAAGAACAGTAGTTTGATGTAAGAACATGGTGTGATAGGCAGATATAGTATGTACCAAAAACAGGAAGGCGTGTCATATTCACATGTATAATGTGTAAGCTAAGGAGATGCAATTTAACAAATTAGGAGCAACACAAGCTAGCCACTATATGCAACATGCAACCAGATATCACACTGCCATGTTAGAGCAAGCACCTTGGGTTGTGGAGTAGGGGAGATGAGATTTGGAACTAGCACTATAGTATGAGTAGCAGGAGAATCTGCAGAGATCATCTGTTTCGGTTGCTCCAGAGGACCACCATCATTGCGTGCCTTCGCCCTCTCAGATTTTGCCTTGTCAAGTAAACACACAAGAAAAAGGAATGAAATTCGCACTTCCAAATTTGTTGATGCATGATACTGACGAACACAACTTTTATGTATGGCAACCACATTGTAGGAGGATGGAATATGTATGAAAAATGCTAAGCAGAAGGCATTTCAACAAATTGGAAGCAATGCAATCTAGACACCATATGAAAGATCCAACCAAAATCACCCTACCAAGTTAGATGTATCTCATTATAAGTGGCACTTCAACAAATTAGAGGCAATACATGTTTGAAATGATATGCAAGATGCAACCAATATTACACTGTCAACTTGAAGGTGTATCGTCAGAAGTGATTGATGAGGGATACACAATAAAAGTAGTTTGATGTAAGAACATGGTTAATAGAAAGATGTAGTATGTACCAAAAACAAGAAGGCATGTCATATTCACAGGTATAATGTGTTAACTAAGCAGATGCAATTTACCCTAATTAGAAGCATTACAAGGTAGACACCATATGCAACATGCAACCACATATCACACTGCCAAGTAAGAGCAAGCACCTGCGATGGTGGTGTGGGGGAATTGCGGTGATCAACTAGAGAGCTATGTTGACTATCTTCATTTAGCCTTGGTGTTTCTTGAGAATCATGTGGGGAGGATGACACTGCACTCTTTAAACGAGTAGGGCATCTCACAGTAACCCACTCGGCTGACTGTCTCATCATAAGTGATTGACGAGGGATACAAAAGAGAATTAGTTTGATGTATGAACATGGTTAATAGACATATGTAGTATGTATCAAAAACAGGAAGGCATGTCATTATCAAAGGTATAATGTGTAAAGTAAGCAGATGCAATTTAACCAAATTGGAAGCAATACAAGCTAGACACCATATGCAACATGTAACCACATTTGACAGCACCAAGTTAAAGCAAGCACCTGGGATGGTTGTGTGTGGCAATTGAGATCATCAACTGCAGAGCTACGTTGATTGTCTCCAACTGCTGACACTGCACCCATTAGAGCGCGGAAACGCTTAGTGCTTATCTTTGAATTACACTGGAGTGACTTCTGTCTTTTCTTTTCTGCATTCATCAACACTGCGTCAGAGTCTGAAGTACCCATGCATAAAAAACAATAGTGTGAGTATGAGTGAAGTGTGTGCACAATTAGTATAGTGTAAAGGTAGCAGATAGCAGGTCGGTGAGAAATAAATGATGGGAGACATATGATAGCTCTACAACATGCATGGCACACTAAATTATTATAGGATTCTATGAAAATAACAGTCGACTGAAAGAAAATAGGTCAGTCCATTTTTTCTGCACCGTCCGATGTACAAAGAACGGGCAGATCGCCTTCATCTACCTCCAGCCAGTCAGTGTTGACGATCTTCCTCGAAACGCCAGTGACCACCGGCCCAGTATTCCTCCCCTGCCTGTGCCCTCCCCTCGACCTCACCGCACCGCCGTGCTTGGCACCGCCCCCCGGCCATCCATTCAAGCCCCGCCGACCTCTAGATCGGGCGCAAGCAGCTCCTGCGCCCCACACCCCTATGATAGACATCGATGCGCCGCTTCCCCGGGGAACAGGCGGACTAGGTGCTCGGTGTGCCTAAGCGGGTGCTGCTTCTTTTAATTACGGTTCGACTGACCCTAAATTGAAATCCAGGCGGGCTACTGACCTCTAGCAAAGGTGAAATTGTAAAAGGGAGGAAACCTTGTGCATTTAGTATCACGAAGAAGATGCAGTAAGAAGCGCTCAACTAGTTTCTTTCGTGGGATGAATACGGTGTGAGCGGAGACGTAATATTTGCATGAATAAGGGAAGATGAGTACCTCTTTCTGCTGGCAATGCTGTGTCCTCCTTCTGTTTTTCCAACGATCTTCTTGTGGTTCGCCGGAAACCAGAAGTTGTGGAGGACAGTGCAACCTTGGACCCCATGGCCAAGTTGTTGAGTGTGGAGCGGTGGCCGTCTGTCCGCGACGGGGAAGCAGATCCGAGGCGGCAAACGACGGCGCAGCGGGAACAGCTCCGGTGCGGTGGACGGTTGCGACAGTGGAGCGGCAGCAGTGAGGCGCAGGACAGCGTGGTCAGAGTAGTTCTGGTATGGCGCACGTCGGCGTCGGCATCGTGGAGGCAGCTGCTACGTCTTAAGCTTGCGTTGGTTTTCCTTGAAGAGGAAAGGGTGATGTAGTAATAGTAGCGTAAGTATTTCCCTCAGTTTTTGAGAACCAACATATCAATCCAGTAGGAGGCTCCTCAAAAGTCCCACGCACCTACACAAACAAACAAAGAACTCGCAACCAACGCAATAAAGGGGTTGTCAATCCCTTCACGGCCACTTGCGAAAGTGAGATCTGATAGAGATAGTATGATAAGATAAATATATTTTTGGTATTTTATAATATAGATTGGAAAAGTAAAGATGCAAATAATAGTAGATTCAAAGCTTATATGATAAAAGATAGACCCGGGGGGCATAGGTTTCACTAGTGGCTTCTCTCAAGATAGCATAAGTATTACGGTGGGTGAACAAATTACTATCGAGCAATTGATAGAAAAGCGAATAATTATGAGATTATCTAGGCATGATCATGTATATAGGCATCACGTCCGTGACAAGTAGGCCGACTCCTGCGTGCATCTACTACTATTACTCCACACATCGACCGCTATCCAGCATGCATCTAGAGTATTAAGTTCATAAGAACATAGTAACGCGTTAAGAGAGATGACATGATGTAGAGGGATAAACTCATGCAATATGATATGAACCCCACCTTTTTATGCTCGATGGAAAGAATACAATACGTGCCTTGCAACCACTATTGTCACTGGGTAAGGACACAGCAAAATTGAACCCAAAGCTAAGCACTTCTCCCATGGCAAGAAAGATCAATCTAGTAGGCCAAACCAAACTGATAATTAGAAGAGACTTGCAAAGATAACTCAATCATATATCAAAGAATTCAGAGGAGATCCAAATATTTCTCACAGATAAACTTGATCATAAACTCACAATTCATCGGATCTCGACAAACACACCGCAAAAAGAGTTACATCGAATAGATCTCCACAAGAGAGGGGGAGAACATGGTATTGAGATCCAAAAAGAGAGAATAAGCCATCTAGCTAATAACTGTGGACCCGAAGGTCTATAGTAAACTACTCACAACTCATCGAAAGGGCTATGGTGTTGATGTAGAAGCCCTCCGTGGTCGATTCCCCCTGCGGCGGAGCGCCGGTGAAGGCTCCAAGATGGGATCTCGCGGATACAGAAGGTTACGGTGGTGGAAACCGTTTTTCATTGGCTCCCTGGATGTTTTTGGGGTACGTGGGTATATATAGGAGGAAGAAGTTGGTCGGTGGCCGCCCGAGGGGCCCACGAGATAGGGGGCGCGCCCAGGGAGGTGGGCGCATCCTCCACCCTCGTGGCCACCTCGGCTGCTTCTTGGCTTGCACTCCAAGTCCTCTGGATCACGTTCGTTCCAAAAATCATGCACCCGAAGGTTTCATTCCGTTTGGACTCCGTTTGATATTCCTTTTCTTCGAAATACTGAAATAGGCAAAAAAAAAGGCAATATGGGTTGGGCCTCCGGTTAGTAGGTTAGTCCCAAAAATGATATAAATGTGTAAAATAAAGCCCATAAACATCCAAAATGGGTAATATAATAGCATGGAACAATCAAAAATTATAGATATGTTGGAGACGTATCAAGCATCCCCAAGCTTAATTCCTGCTCGTCCTTGAGTAGGTAAATGATAAAAACGGAATTTTTGATGTGGAATGCTACCTAGCATAATTCTAAATGTAATTTTCTTTATTGTTGCATGAATGTTCAGATCCTAATGATTCAAAATAAAAGTTCATATTGACAAAAGAAATAGTAATACTTCAAGCATACTAATCAAAGCAATCATGTCTTCTCAAAATAACATGGCTAAAGAAAGTTCATCCCTACAAAATCATATAGTTAGGCTATGCTTCATTTTCGTCACACAAAAATGTTCCCAAATTCTACACCTCCGATGACAAGCCAAGCAATTGTTTCGTACTTAAATAATCTCAAACTTTTTCAACTTTCACGCAATACATGAGCGTGAGCCATGGATATAGCACTATGGGTGGAATAGAATATGAAGATGGGGATTGTGTGGAGAAGACAAAAAAGGAGAAAGTCACACATTGACGAGGATAATCAATGGGCTATGGAGATGCCCATCAATTGATGTCAACATGAGGAGTAGGGATTGCCATGCAACGGATGCACTAGAGCTATAAATGAATGAAAGCTCAACAAAAGAAAACTAGTGGGTGGGCATCCAACTTGCTTGCTCACAAAGACCTAGGGCATTTGAGGAAGCCCATCGTAGGAATATACAAGCCAAGTTCTATAATGAAAAATTCCCACTAGTATATGAAAATGACAACATATGAGACTCACTATATGAAAAACATGGTGCTACTTTGAAGCACAATATATGAGACTCGCTATATGAAGGACATGGTGCTACTTTGAAGCACAAGTGTGGAAAAGAGATAGTAACATTGCCCCTTTTTATTTATTTTCTTCTTTTCTTTTTTTTCTTTTTTTCTTTTTTTTCCTTTGGCCTTTTTTTGGCCTTTCTTTCTTTTCTCTCTTTTTTTGGTACAATGCTCTCATAATGATGATCATCACACTTTTATTGATTTACAACACATGAATTTTTACAACTCGAAACTAGAACAAGATATGACTCTATATGAATGCCTTCGGTGGTGTACCGGGATGGTGCAATGAATCAAGAGTGACATGTATGAAAAGTTATGCATGGTGGCTTTGCCACAAATACGATGTCAACTACATGATCATGCAATGGCAATATGACAAAAGTAATGTGTGTCATGATGATAAACGGAACGGTGGAAAGTTGCATGGCAATATATCTCGGAATGGCTATGGAAACGCCATAATAGGTAGGTATGGTGGCTGTTTTGAGGAAGATATAAGGAGGTTTATGTGTGATAGAGCGTATCATATAACGGGGTTTGAATGCACCGGCGAAGTTTGCGCCAACTCTCAAGGTGAGAAAGGGCAATGCACGGTACCGAAGAGGCTAGCAATGGTGGAAAGGTAAAAGTGTGTATAATCCATGGACTCAACATTAGTCAAAAGAACTCATATACTTATTGCAAAAATTTAGAAGTCATCAAAAAACCAAGTACTACACGCATGCTCCTAGAGTGATATACTGGTAGGAAAAGACCATCGCTCGTCCCCGACCGCCACTCATAAGGATGCACAATCCAAGGACACTTCATGTTTCAAAATTGTTACACAACTTTAACCATATGTGCATGCTACAGGACTTGCTAGCTTCAACACAAGCATTTTTTAAATTCATAATCACCCAACTAGCATTACTTTAATATCACTACCTCCATATCTCAAAACAATTATCAAGTATCAAATTGATCATAGCATCCAATTCACTTCCTATGATAGTTTTTATTATACCCAACTTGGATGCCTACCATTCTAGGACCAATTTTTTAACCATAGAAAATACCATGTTGTTCTAAAAGACTCTCAAAATAATATAAGTGAAGCATGAGAGACTAGCAATTTCTACAAAAATAAGCCACCGTCGTGCTCTAAAAGATATAAGTGAAGCACTAGAGCAAAAACTATCTAGCTCAAAAGATATAAGTGAAGCACATAGAGTATTCTAATAAATTCTAATAAAGGTGGCTTCTCCCAAAAGGTGTGTACAGCAAGGATTATTGTGGAAAATTAAAAAGCAAATACTAATATCATACACGACGCTCCAAGCAAAACACATATCATGTGGCGAATAAAAATATAGCTCCAAGTAAAGTTACCAATGAACGAAGACGAAAGAGGGGATGCCTTCCCGGGGCATCCCCAAGCTTAGGCTTTTGGCTACTCTTGAATATCTTGGGGTGCCATGAGCCCCAAGCTTAGGCTTTTGCCACTCCTTATTCCATAGTCATCAAATCTTTACCCAAAACTTGAAAACTTCACAACACAAAACTCAACTAGAAATCTTATAAGCTCCATTAGTGAAAGAAAACAAAACCACCACATAAGGTACTGTAATAAACTCATTCTTTATTTATATTGGTGTTAAACCTACTATATTCCAAGTTATCTATGGTTCATACCACTTAATACTAGCCATAGATGCATCAAAATAAGCAAACAACACACACGAAAAACATAATCTGTCAAAAACAGAACAGTCTGTAGCAATCTGTAACTAACGCAAACTTATGGAACTCTAAAAATCCTACCAAAATAGGAAGTCCTGGACAATTTATCTATGAGAAAGAAGAACCAATGCAAAAGAACGTTTCTGTAATTGAATAAAACTAATTTCGTGCGTGCAAAGTTTCTGTTTTTCAGCAGAATCAAATCAACTATCATCATAGGTTATCCTATAGGTTCTACTTGGCACAAACACTAATTAAGACATAAAAACACATCTAAACAGAAGGTAGATGCAAAATTTATTACTAAACAGAAACAAAAACAAAAAACACAAAAAAATGGGTTGCCTCCCAACTAGCGCTATCGTTTAACGCCCCTAGCTAGGCATAAAAGCGAAGATAGATCTAAGTGGTGCCATAATAATAAGATAGATCTTGAAAACTCATCTCATATTCTCTATGTTCAGCAGCAAGTTTTCATTGAGGAAAGAAAAAGTAATCGAAAGGGCTAAATTTAGCGGGACAAAAGTCCCCTAGATCAATCACAGGAGGAACGGGTTCCTCCTTTGGCCCTTCATAATGCACAACTAATTCATCACTATAAGAATTCTTTTGGCAAAATTTCGTGAGCCTATACTCAAGAGAGTATCCTAGCTAAATATTTCGAAGAGCAAAATCATTATTAAGTTCGGAAATTCTATCAACTAGGACATTGGTAGGAACCTTTTTCCTAAGGTTTTCATTGAAAGCAACATAGTCTGAAGATTGAAAACACCTAATTTCCTCTTGATCGAAGAGGATCGTCTCTATGGGAGGACGACCAACGTCCACCCTATAGTGCGCAAAGATTTCTTTGGCCTCTCTTATTATAAATCTAAACTCATGAGCCAAAAATATAGTAACAGCGCGCTTAACAGAAGAATGCTCAATATTAGAAAATTCTAGGAAAATTCTTTGTATGCAAGGATGCATATGCATAAATTGTCTTTCAAGTTCAACTACAAGCATAGCGATAGCATCCGCAAGACTACTAGTTCTACGAAGAATAGAACCAACCATGGAAGGTAAAGCACCGACACAAGTAAAGAAATCTTGAATAACACCTTTTCCAATAATGTTACCACTACCGATAAATTTTTAGTATGCAAGATAGGGGGTTCTTCAGCCAAAGCCTCAGAATTTCCCATGTTATTATTGTCCATGTCGACGATAATCTCCCCAATTTCAAACATAATGGCAAACAAAAGCGAGGAAGAATAAGAGAGCAAACAAAAGAGAGAGGAGATTGGGAAAGAGAGGGTGAATAAAACAGCAAGGGTGAAGTGGGGGAGAGGAAAACGAGAGGCAAATGGCAAATAATATAAATGCGAGGGAGATGAGTTTGTGATGGGTACTTGGTATGTCTTGACTTGAGCGAAGACCTCCCCAGCAACGGCACCAGAAATCCTTCTTGCTACGTCTTTTGCTTGCGTTGGTTTTCCTTGAAGAGGAAAGTGATGCAGCAATAGTAGCATAAGTATTTCCCTCGGTTTTTGAGAACCATGGTATCAATCCAGTAGGAGGCTCCTCAAAAGTCAAACGCACCTACACAAACGAACAAAGAACTCGCAACCAACGCAATAAAGGGGTTGCCAATCCCTTCACGGCCACTTGCGAAAGTGAGATCTGATAGAGATAGTATGATAAGATAAATATATTTTTGGTATTTTATAATATATATTGGAAAAGTAAAGATGCAAATAAAAGTAGATTCAAAGCTTATATGATAAAAGATAGACCCAGGGGCCATAGGTTTCACTAGTGGCTTCTCTCAAGATAGCATAAGTATTATGGTGGGTGAACAAATTACTATTGAGCAATTGATAGAAAAGCGAATAATTATGAGATTATCTAGGAATGATCATGTATATAGGCATCACGTTCGTGACAAGTAGACCGACTCCTGCCTGCATCTACTACTATTACTCCACACATCGACCGCTATCCAGCATGCATCTAGAGTATTAAGTTCATAAGAACAGAGTAACGCATTAAGAAAGATGAAATGATGTAGAGGGATAAACTCATGCAATATGATATGAACCCCACCTTTTTATCCTCGATGGCAACAATGCAATACGTGCCTTGCAACCCCTATTGTCACTGGGTAAGGACACCACAAAATTGAACCCAAAGCTAAGCACTTATCCCATGGCAAGAAAGATCAATCTAGTAGGCCAAACCAAACTGATAATTCAAAGAGACTTGCAAAGATAACTCAATCATATATAAAAGAATTCAGAGCAGATCCAAATATTTCTCATAGATAAACTTGATCATAAACTCACAATTCATCGGATCTCGACAAACACACCGCAAAAAGAGTTACATCGAATAGATCTCCACAAGAGAGGGGGAGAACATGGTATTGAGATCCAAAAAGAGAGAAGAAGCCATCTAGCTAATAACTATGGACCCCGAAGGTCTGTGGTAAACTACTCACAACTCATCGGAAGGGCTATGGTGTTGATGTAGAAGCCCTCCATGGTCGATTCCCCCTCCGGTGGAGCGCCAGCGAAGGCTCCAAGATGGGATCTCGCGGATACAGAAGGTTACGGTGGTGGAATTTTTTTTCGTTGGCTACTTGGATGTATTCGGGGTACGTGGGTATATATAGGAGGAAGAAGTAGGTCGGTGGCCACCCGAGGGGCCCATGAGATAGGGGGCGCGCCCAGGGGGTGGGCGCGCCCTCCACCCTCGTGGTCGCCTCGGCTGCTTCTTGGCTTGCACTCCAAGTCCTCTGGATCACGTTCGTCCCAAAAGTCACGCTCCTAAAGGTTTCATTCCGTTTGGACTCCGTTTGATATTCCTTTTCTTCAAAATACTGAAATAGGCAAAAAAACAGCAATATGGGTTGGGCCTCCGGTTAGTAGGTTAGTCCAAAAAATGATATAAATGTGTAAAATAGAGCCCATAAACATCCAAAAGGGGTAATATAATAGCATGGAACAATCAAAAATTATAGATACGTTGGAGACATATCAGCAGCTCTGCCTCGGCTTCAGCTGCTAAGTCCTTGAGGGTGTTGCGGTTGCGGTTGCGTTGGACGACGACGTCGGGGTACCGGCTCCGGCGTGATGGAGGAGGGCGGCGGTGGATTGGCCACTATGGGGTGGAGGACGGAGGAGGCTGGGGTTTCGCGGCTGGTGGAAAGGGCGTTTTGACGCCCATGGAGTATGAATGGGGAAACGGAGGGAAGCGGGGAACTAAGGGGGAACGATGTTTCGGTTTGAGACGCGCTTGTTTGAAATTTGGGGAAAGTTACAAACTTTGCCCCCATCTAAAATTACAGACATATTGCGGGTTGGGGGTAGGACAGTAATCTCAGGTGTCCCAAATGTGGGTGGGATAGATTTCAGCCGAGCGCATGGGTGTTTAGGCGCCCACGGCGTATGAATGCTTCTCGGAGGAGGTTGAGACTGGCGTCTTGGTGAAGTTACAAACCTACCCCGGTTTAGACCTTTGGACATCGGGCCGATAGGCTACACGGGCCAGAGTCAGGACGGTAATTTCACCAAACATTAGTCTCGCGCGGTTTCGGGTGACCACAGGCCTATTTGGCGCTTCGTTCAATATTTGGGAGCAAAAGCATTAACGTTTTCGGTTCTCTTGAATTGAACTTTCGGGATTTGTCAAACTTCACAAATCTTTACTCTTGAAAATCCTAAAGCTGCGATTATTTTGGAATGGAGGGGGTACATTTGAATATACATTGTACACGAGTATATATTAAAAAAATATGCAACTTACCTCAGTTCATGCATGGTTCCAGATATAATCTCCTTGGTTGCAAAAAAAAGTTAGATATGCGTATGAATATATATATAGCATGTTCAAACTCACAACAAAGATTGATGCCCCCTTTTACATCTGATTTACAAATGCCATTATCTCGGGTTCAAATAGATGAATGCACTTCCTATGAATTCGAATCTTCGAAACCCCCTTTATGTTGAATTTGACATGTATTCTATTTTGTAGCTAGCAATTTGGAATGTATCCATGCAAGTGACAAATGTATAAAGTGCTTCACACTAACAACGTGGAGTGCACTAATTAATGTTTATATATGAATTTCAAAAGCATCCATTGCCTATATTTCAAACCGCTCTCACTCTATGGATCGATAATATGAAATAAACACATGCACATGCTAGAATTCAATAGAGTATGGGTGTTTGATAGACCGACTTTCGTCCATACGCAATTTGCAAAATTCATGATCTCATCCAAAAATAATAATGCCATTTATATTTTAATTTAATGCGTAGAACCGCCTTTTACATGTAGATGCACCATGCATCGGCCCGTTCTCACAAACGTGTTATATATCTCTCTATCTAACGCATAAGTGCACACACTTTATATGCATCGGTATTTCTCTTTCACACATGCTCACAATCTCTCTCAGGGTGTCGGGGTGTCTCATGCACATGCTCTCTTTGTTTCACTCTCTCTCTCTTTCTGACTACTATGTACCACTCTTTTCACTAATCTCAATTGGAAAACACTATTTGTCTCACATGCATATATACACACGCATGGTATCTACTAGCCCTCTATATGCACATATATGTGCCTACGTGTCTCCCGCACACACATTATCTTTAGGCCTCTCTCGCACACATTGCCCCCCCCCCAGACACACCTCTCTCTTAGTAGTTGGCAGATATGATTTCATCATATCATTCGGTAGGATATCCCTGGCTGTTAGGCTGGATGGTAATACGAGGCAAAGTTTTACCCTAGTTCGGACCATTGCAGTTGAAGAAAGAACCTACTCTTGGTACTATATATTAGTGATAAGGGTGTGTACAAAGTACACGTGAATACCAGGCATTGTGCGTGTGTGTATACTATCGATGAACTAGCCCCCAAGCTTCTGTAACATACTGGGGGCCTAGGGTTACAAATCATATATAGTCGGCTTATCACCAGTGGGGATAGAGTCCTCCGCGACTCTGGTAGCTTCATGTTGTACGTCGAGTCCTCCACATGGGTCTTCGTATAATGCGTCTCGGTCCAACCTATATGTGGCACGGGATGGAACTGACGCATGCATCTTCATGTTGACCCACCACAACTAGAAATGATGTGCCCACCACACCACACACGCAATCGGCACTAAGAAAATAAGCATATACAATAGTACAACGGTATCTAGCTCACGATACGTCTCCATATTTTGTTGATGACACTGACGGACATTGCATTTGATGCGTGCTCCGTATTTTGTTGGCGACACTTATGGTCATTGTATTTGAAGTGAAAGCACGATATGGTCACTGGACTTCAGAATAAGCTCATCACGGTCACCACATACATATTGTCGTGCTAACCAACATGTGGTTGGATGGTTAGGAGGACAATGGTTTCTCGAGCCCACCAAGGTTAAAGTCCCGGTGCTTGCAATTATCTTGTGTTAATTTCAGTATTTTCTGGCGATGTGCGTTCAGTGGGAGGAGAGGTTCCACTCGACTACGAGGCACCTATGGTGACTTCGTAAAATCTCAAGATCATATATGCTGGCCCACTCTCTCGAAGGTGCTCATAGGGGTAGGGTCCGCGTGTGTGTGCTTATGGCGGTGAGTGCTTGCGCGTATATATGAGCCCTTGCGTCTGTACCGTGTTAAACAAATACATGTCATGATTATACGGTCACTAGCTCACCCGTACAACTCCGTATTTTATTGATGACACAATCAATTGACCAGTCAAACGTTCCACACGGCGCAACTAGTGTTGCACCATCGGGATGCGTAACCGTGGGGCCCACCTGTCAGCCCGTATGTGAAAGAAAGAAAATGGTAGTTTGAGTCTATACTGTGTTAATAAAATAGGGGTACATTCTAGGGTGATCATACGGTCACTGGCTCACCATTCAGCTCCGTAATTTGTTGATAACACGATCAATTGACCAGTCAAACGGTCCACATTCAGCAGCGCACATTACCGTAGGGCCCACCCGTCAGCGTGTATATGAAGGACAGAAATGGTAATAAAATAGTGGTCGGTGGGTATTCAAAGTCGTGAGACCTCTGGTTGGGGGGCATTGATTGGGTGGTGGGGTGGGGATCGCCGGAGAAAAAGCTCAGTGCGGAGGGGCCTAGAGGGATGGCCGGTGCAGCGGTGGACCGTCGGTGGGGAGTGGTTTCGGGGAGGGCGGGGCAGCGTAGCGGCGCGGCCAGCCGCGGGTGGCGGGGGCTGGCGGTTCGGCCGGTGGTGGCTGGCGGCTCAGGGGGGTGGAGTTTGATGATAAACTGGAGGCCCTTGATTTCGTATCCAATGGCTGGAAAATCTAATGACTAGAGATTAAAAAGTCGGTCGACTGACGTGTAGCCTCAGCCCGCACGTACACATGCACGCACGCAAGACACGCACCCATGCTGGCGTGCAACACAGACACGTACACATAACGTACACACGCACGCACGCTGGCGTGCAACACTGACACGTACACATGCACTCACGAACACACGCATGTACGCACTCATGCATGCAACACTGAAACGTACCCTTTCACGCACGTAACAGTCGCACGCCTGCATGCACACAGCACACGACGCAAGACACACGCTCAACCTATACGTGCATGCACCCTTTGTTAAGGACATGGATTGTTACGGGTATTAATCAATCTTATCTGTGATAAGCAGAACATTGATGTTTGCAACGGTCTTTATGAATCACAACGTATTGAACGGGCTATCAACATAGTAGGCTTATCTGCATGAAAAAGATGACATCACACTCAATGAACAATCATCGGTTTATAAAATGCCCGCTTCTGACCGCCCTGGCAAGAGTCGAGGGCGCCACTCGCTACACGCCCGGCTGAACACGCCTCCTTCTCGCATTCAAACGACTCCATGAAACCCGCCTGTGTGGAGGCAGAGAAACCCACTCTGGACACACGTCTGTTCATGACCAAGCTGGCATTAAACGCAACGCCGGCCGAGCTCCTCCCGTCCGCCGTCTATTTAATCTCCTATTTAAACGAGTCCAAACGCCGGCCAAGAATCGCACACCTCTGCCGCTCCCCTATCTCCTCCTTCACCATTTTGTCCACTCTTACAATGGCTTACGAAGAGTAGTTATTCCACATCCAAGCCGGCTGGGTAGCCCACCAGATACGAGCTATGCAGCTCGCTGATCCACCTCCCTCCCCTCACCCGACGGAGCCAGTTGCCGCCCAAGCCGGCGCGCGGTTCAGCAACTCGCCACTCCAGGCCAGCTCGACGAGAAGCGGCAAATGGGCGTCGTTGTTGCCGTCCACGCTGCCGCCTTGTACCGCGTCTCCCGTTTCTATGGCCGAGACTCCCATGCCAACAGCCGCGCCATGCAAGCAGCAACAGAAGCTGGGTGCATGGAGAGCAACAAGTCGGTGGCCACCGCCTCCGCGTCCGCCGCCATCATCGAGGAGAAGTAGAACACGGGAAGCCGTCGCCGCTTGGGTCCCATGAAGGCCACCGCGGAGGCGACACCGGCGTACACAACAGGTGTCTTGTCGGATCCTTTTGTTGTGAGGACCTTCATTGACCCCACATGGGCTCCACGGAAGAGGGGGATGTTTGGATGAACTCGAGCCGGTGCCGGCCATGGCGAAGTAGTGACCGGTGATGAACTCGAACTGGTGCCGGCCACCATCATCTTCGGCATCAGCCAATGATATCAGTTCGGCAGTGGGAAAGCGAGCCATCCTTTGCACTGAAGCATATACCTACAGGGCTCCCGGCAGTCCAGTGATCGTGCTGCCGGACATGAGGAACACAAATTGATCAGCGGGCGACCATTTAGGCCAGGTATATATACCTGTGTTGTCCAGAACTAGCACCGCGTAGTTCATTTTAATGTAATGAAATCCGTCATGTTTGTATGAAAATCCAGTATTTTATATGATTTCCGTCGTTGTTATATGAAATATCAGTTTGTCTATGTGTTTGCGTGAACTTCGTCCGGTTGGTTGAGTTGTTATCATAATGTGTGCGGCTACGGTTGGATGGCGTAATTTGCGGGTCGCCGGTCGGTCTGCGGGCGGCTCGAGCAGCATTGTGGGACAAAAAAACACAACTCGTGCGAGCTCGTCTCCAACCTACGCGCTGGAGGATGCATGAGCACCCGAGCCATTCCTCGTTCATTGGTGGCAAATGCACCGGTGGACAAAAGGGTCGCCAATATTTTGGCTACCCCGGGCAAGATCCAAACAGCCCCTCCCAACAAATTCAAATCCCTCGTTCGCCGTGGAATTTTGCCATGTGTTGTTTTCATGGACTAGCAAGATGCACGTGCATTGCACGGAACATCAAGATGTATTTTTTTACAAACTCCCGCATGGATGCAAGGGATAATTAATGTCCTCCTTTGCTAGTACCACGAGGCAAACACCATTAATATTGCATCGATTAGTGTTAGTGGCCTTGTATATCTGCAAATTGTAATTTTGATAGTGGCCCCTTGTATATAAAAATGGAGGGAGAAAGATGAGAGATAAGGTGAGGAGGAGTGGGGTGTGGTGGTGACTGGTGGTCAGACTGGGCGGAGGCATAGGGATGGACGGCGCATTATGTCTAGGTTTGTATCTCTCACACACACACCCACGTAGGTGGGGGACGTGCACGAAGAGAAGAGGTGCACGCACGGCGCACGTACTCCGATCCTGTCTCTTTCCCAACCACGCCCGCGCGGGTACACAGTGGAGCTCATTTCTGTACGAAAAGGCAGCCCACGTGGTAATTTGACACGTGTACTGGTTGTCCACTTGGTGGAGGGAGGATCGTCTAGCACCGGTGAACGAACAAATTGCAACTTGACGTGTTATGTTAAAAAAGAGGCAAACCATGTGGGGCCTACCTTAGAGGCAAGGCTCTATACACTGGAGTACTTTGATGTGTCCCGTCAACTCGCAGACTGAGGAGAAGCTTGCTTAGTACGCCGTCTCCCCCGCCCACGGGCGCGGTGGCTCGCAGGATGAGGTGAAGCTTGCTTACGAGTAGTAGTAGTACTACTACTGTACACCTTACGCCCGCTCCCTCGCCCACGCACGCGGTAGCTCGCAGCATGAGGAGAAAATTTTACTACTCCCTCCGTTTACTCCTCGTCCCTACTACGTACCTTGGTTAGAGAGATTATCATATTGTTTGGAATATTTATGTCTTTAGTACCCCCTCCATTTACTTATACAAGGCCACTATAAAAAATACATTTTGCATCTATACAAGGCCACAAATAGTAATCGAGACAAAAATTACTACTCCCTCCTTTCCAGTTTATGGCTCAATTTCAAAACCTCTCCAACCAAGGTAGACGGTGAGTGGTCGAATTAATTTCGTAGTTTGCACAAGTAATTAGTACGCTCGTTTTTCTCAAGAAGTTATGTTTACCGAGGCATTAATTAGAACAAATGCATGAATGGCCACTAAATTTCCATGAACTTCTACATGCATTGGTGAGTTTCCTCTTGACACTGCTTGCATCGGGTGATCTAACGCACCTCGAAATCCAACATGTAATGGTACTACTACTAGTAGTAGAATTGAGACTTATCAAACGGAAAAACAAATGTTTTTTAGATGAGCCCTATAAACCCTAGTGGGTACGTACTCCGTAAAAATAGATTTTTCCAAAACTAAGTCGCTCCCTTTCATGAATTCGTACTTCCTGTCGCTGACATGTGGGACATATAGCAACCGGGTCGACGTGTCAAGCACCAAATAACAGTGCAGAACAGCAGGGGGGACGCACCCCACTCGTACTGGTCCAGTAGTAGTAATGAGCAATGAGACGTCAAATCACAATGCCGCACCTTCCCAGACGGATGAAGAAACCATTATTTCACACTTCGGTTCACCGTCATCTCAAACCACGTAGTATTGCTTCTGCCTCAAGAGGGACATGCACATCGCCTTGGTACATCATGACACGTGGGACCGCATGACAGGCCATGCTCCCCCGCCGATTGCTCGGGAAAATCACCTCATTTTTACTATACTTCCTCCATATCGGTTTACTACATGGCATGCACGTCGTTCTAGGTTGAGAATTTAACTGGCTATATATGTGATGAACAGTACTCTAGCCTTTTAAAAAATGTATACTTTTGTACAGTAGTAGTATCGATGGATTGCGCCATGGAGCAAAAATTGAAATTAAAAAAAGGTGGTACATATAGAGAGTGCTCGTCGCCAAATTATGCATATAGTACTATTAAAAAAACTAGTACGTGCTTAATTGGGATGCTAAATTCTATTAAAGAAATAGTAGTAGTATGTACATACTGAAGAGTTAAAGTGACGAGAAGAAACATAACATAGTTCTGCTGGGGGCTCAGCACAACACCCCCCCCCCCAAATTAAACTAAGCACGCCTGAAATTAAACTATGCAACTAATCTGGTAGACACTGCATTAGAACCACCATGAGCAACAATACTGACACCTTACTCACTCGGAGTCCTTGTCCACGTCCTCGACTTCGTCCTTGTCACTCTTCCTCTTGGCCAATACTTCTTTGCTTGAACCACACACTTGGCTCTTGCTCTTCATCCAACCCCTGTAGATATTGAAACAAAGGTAGCCATCCATTGCAGTGTAGTGGATGTGGTCTATATCTAGTACATTCCGCTGCCATGCATGATGATGAAACGTGTAATGAGGTTTCTCCAGTTTACAGTACGAAGGATGAACCATGGCTCCTGCCAGGGTCAGCATTGAAGGCTGGCCACCGGAGGGCAGCAGCCGATTCTTCTGGAGGTCGAAGGGGTTGCCTACAATGAGGCCTATCCGACCCAGGACTTCTTTGTCGTTTCTAAAGTCTACAGTAATGAATTTGACTAGGTTTCTCTCGAGGAAATTCTTAAAATCCAGGCATTCAATGTCGGCATGGCATATGTGGTAGACCAAGCATAAGTCATGCACGCAAACCTGGATCACGGTGGGCTTCTTCCTATCTTTGTCCTTTAGATCCTTCTCTCGTCCCAGGACTGTGGTGTACTCAACATCTAGCCCAACGACCCACTCATCATCTGAGTTTTCGAACATGCGTCTGAAGCGAGAAAGGCATCCTTTCACCGTCGCGGAAGAACGGGTGTAGATGACGTCAAACTCATCGTCAGTGATGGTTCTAACCTTGTACTCGCCGCCGATCATGGAGATTTGGGACGCCATGGATTTGGGAGGAGGGTTAGGATTAGTGGAACTGCCGTAATGTGAAAAGGACGGGACGACTAGGAGCGAACCACCGTAGTATTAAAGGACGTGCGGGGACGAGTAGGAGCGAACTGCCAGCGTGGGAACGGCAGGGTAGTGGCTTTCCATTCTCCCATGATACGGGCTTCCGAGAGCCCTTGGATCTGGGATCTAATGGTTGCATGGCGTGATTCTAGACCTATGGGTGAATATCCTATCCTGGAGGGCTATTTTGCAAATTTTCAGCAGCTTAGCATGCGACCGTTTGATCTCAGATCCAAGGGCTGCCAGCAGCCTGTATCATGGTCGCGCCTACCACGATCGTCGCGTCGCACGCGCGGTCGCGCCCTTGGAGATTTAGCATGGTGCGTTAGGCTATCTGATGTTGGCATGTCATACATAGTCAGCACTTAGTCACTCATACTACAACAAGGTTAGCTATAAGGTTGGCTATAAGTGTATTTTTTTACTTCTCTCTATCTCTTTCTTCATACTCCCTCCGTCCCATAATATAAGAACGTTTTTGACACTAGTGTAGTGCCAAAAACGTTCTTATATTATGGGACACAGGGAGTACTAGTATTTATTGCATTTGCCAAGGAGTGACCTCTTCCAATGAAATGGTGTGCTTATTAGTTTTTGATTGTTAAGTTTGCTTCATTTAATTAGCTATAGACTCAAAATTGTATTTTCACCTAGGTACACGTGCTTAGCACCGTTTATTCCTTGGGTCACCAAACTAGTCTCTATCTTCTTGATTAACTTGCCACATCAGACTTTATGCCTATGTGGCAAGCTTAGCACATGTAGGAGCAAGTAGGTACAATAGTGCACTTTACATGGCATTTTTGCATATGTGGAGGAAAGAGAGGCAAGGAAAAAGTGGAGAAGTGGGCTCTCATGCAAGAGCCAGCCTCTACTACATGGTGGAGCATTGGGAGAGGCACCTGTATGGAGGTGGTCAGGAATCGGGAGACTCACGCCGGTCGTAGCGCCGCAGTTAAAATGATAATGGCAAGTCAAATCACGGGGGCCCACCTGTCCAGTAGTAACTCGTTGTCAAATCACACAGCCCTACGTTTGCAGCAGCCTACTCCCTCGTCTTCTCGCGCCTCTGTCGAACCGACTAGGCGGAACTGCCCCGCCTACCGCGCAGGAAAAGCCCCGCCCTCGACTTTTAAATACAACTACATCCGCTTAAGAATCCAATGATATACTTTTTGTGACATAGTAACTCATATTTAGTTAGTCAAATGGATGACCTAGAACTACGTGCATGCCCTATAAACCGAGACGCCTACAAATAAAAAAACCGAGACAGAGAGGGTAGTTCAGCATGTATCTTTCTAGATCAATATAGTCGGGATTCACCAAGGAGTAAAACCAAGTGGTAGGCTGCTCCTGTCATGTTGGCGTAGCAACTCAAGCAGGGTCAGTCCGCACACGAAATGGCGACACTCTTAACAGCACCCCTTTGGCCGACATGTGGCTCATCCACTGTCTTGTTTCACGTGCAATGCACCAAATTACAGTTCGGAGCAGCGGTTGGAATTGGAGGTACCCCGGTAGTAACGTCACAGTAGTAGAAAATGAGCGATGAGGGGTCAAATCACAAAGCCCCACCTTTCCCGCATTAAGCTGGACGGATGAAGCAACCATCATTTCACTCTAGGGCGCAAGAGCATAAAGAAAAGAGAAAACAATGGTGTGTGCGGCAGCTACCTAGGGCACCCTAGGGTAGGGGTCTCCACTATAGATCCTTTTTTAAAAGTGCCTTTGAAGGAGTCCTGGACTAGGGGGTGTCCGGATAGCCGGACTATCATCGTCCGCCAGACTCCAAGACTACGAAGATACAAGATTGAAGACTCCGTCCCGTGTCCGGATGGGACTTTCCTTGGCGTGGAAGGCAAGCTTGGCAATACGGATATGTAGATCTCCTACCATTGTAACCGACTTTGTGTAACCCTAGCCTCCTTCGGTGTCTATATAAACCGGAGGGCTTTAGTCCGTAGGACACAACATACATTACAACAATCATACCATAGGCTAGCTTTAGGGTTTAGCCTCCTTGATCTCGTGGTAGATCCACTCTTGTACTACCCATATCATCAATATTAATCAAGCAGGACGTAGGGTTTTACCTCCATCAAGAGGGCCCGAACCTGGGTAAAACATCGTGTCCCTTGTCTCCTATTACCATCCGCCTAGACGCACAGTTCGGGACCCCCTACCCGAGATCCGCCGGTTTTGACACCGACATTGGTGCTTTCATTGAGAGTTCCTCTATGTCGTCACCGATAGGCTCGATGGCATCTTCAATCAACGACGCTGTCCAGGGTGAGACTTTTCTCGCCGGACAGATCTTCGCATTCGGCGGCTTCGCACTGCGGGCTAATTCACTTGGCCATTTAGAGCAGATCGAAAGCTACGCCCCTGGCCATCAGGTCAGATTCGGAAGCCTAAACTTCACGGCCTACATCCGCGGGGACTTGATCTTCGACGGGCTCGAGCCACAGCCAAGCGTGCCGCACTGTTGCGATGGGCATGATCTAGCTCTGCCACCAAACAGTGCCTCGGTGGCCGCACAAGGATCTGCTCCGGCCCTTAGTCCGGAGCCGATCGCCCAGATCGAGGACCGGTGGTTGGACACCGCCTCGGGGGCTGCAACTTCTACGGTGATGGAGCCGAACACTAACCTTGTCCCTCGCAAAGCTCGTGATTCTGAGGTGCCGGACTCCTTGCCGGACTCCGGACCTCCCACGCCCCTGCCAATCGAATCTGATTGGGCACCGGTTATGGAATTCACCGCCGCGGACATCTTCCAACACTCGCCCTTTGGCGACATCCTAAATTCGCTAAAGCATCTCTCGCTATCCGGAGAGTCCTGGCCGGATTATGGCCAGGATGGTTGGGATACGGACGACGAAGAAATTCAGAGCCCACCCACCACCCACTTTGTAGCCACTGTCGACAATCTAACCGACATGCTAGACTACGACTCCGAAGACATCGAGGCTATGGACGACGATGCCGGAGACGAACAGGAACTAGTGCCTACAGGGCACTGGAAGACCACCTCGTCATACGACATATACATGGTGGACACCCCAAAAGATGGGGACGGTGAAGAAGCAGCGGAGCCAGATTCCTTAAAGAAACAGCCCAAGCGCCGGCGTCAGCGGCGCCGCTCTAAATCCCGCCACAGCAAGAATGGAGATTCCAGCACAGGAGATAATAACACCCCAGAGAGTGCCGAAGATAACCCCCTCCAGCAAGACTCAGCGCAGGAGGATGCAGAAGCAAGCCCTCAGGAGAGGGCGGCAGATGAAGAGGTCGAGGACTATAACTATATACCTCCCTCCGAAGACGAGGTAAGCCTCAACGACGACGAATTCATTGTGCCCGAGGATCCCGTCGAACAAGAGCGTTTTAAACGCAGGCTTATCGCCACGGCAAATATCCTAAAGAAAAAGCAGCAGCAGCTTCAAGCTGATCAGGACCTGCTGGCCGATTGATGGACCGAGGTCCTCGCGGCCGAGGAGTATAAACTCGAACGCCCCTCCAAAAGCTACCCAAGACGCAAGTTGCTCCCCCGATTAGAGGAGGAAGCATACATACCTTCATCTCCAGCGCACGATATGGCCGACCGACCACCCCGTGGTCGCGGAAGGGGGCTAGGCCCACCTTGACGCGGTCCGCCAGACTCTCATTAAGAAGAGACTTGGTCATTTCGTCAATGACATGGATAGATAAGTAGTCAGGGCTGTGACGCAGAGGATCCTTCTTGGCGCCAGTGTATTCGCACATCAAGCTGGTGCGGCGGCTCAACGAAATAACTCACCAGGCGAGACAAACCCAGACCAGGTCAATACTAGTCAACCCGTTCCCCAGCAGAGCCTTGATCTTGGCCAAAGTAGGAGCAAGTGATTTACGCTCCGTGGCGGTAATCTTGTTAGGCAAAGGATGATTGGTTTCGAGACAAAGGGCACGAAAGCCGGGCAGAGGATTCTCATCAGCCGGAGAGGTATCCTTGGAGTAGAACCATGTCATATTCTAGTCTTTGGGGTGGCTTGGCGGGTTAGCATAAGTAAAGATCACATCCCTGCGGCGCTGGATCGAAACTCCGCCAAGTTCCAAGCTCTGGCCGTTGGCGCATTCCGTCTGACGGTTCAAGTAAAACAGTTCTCTAAAAAGCAGCAAATTGGGTTCTTCACCAAGGTAAACTTCGCTGAACACTTGGAAGTTGCAGATATTAGACACGGAGTTGGGTCCGATGTCTTGTGGGTGAAGGTCACAGAAGTTTAGCACATCTCTGGAGAATTTTGAGCTGGGAGGAGTAAATCCCTGGTTCATGTGATCTGTGAAAATAATGACCTCTCCGTCTTTGGGTTGAGGAAATTCTTCATCCGAGTTAGGAGCACGATAAGGCATGACTTATTTTTTCGGCAGATAGACGGTCTTCACAAAGTCATCCACAGTGCTGTCAGTGACAATGGATTTAACCCAGTTGCAAGAGGTAGGTGCCTTGGGTGCCATTCTGATTGAAAGCCAAAGACAAAGTAAAAGTGCCAGTTCAAATTTAAGCCGGGCAGGACAAAAGTATTACCGTGCATATTCAAAATGGTGGCTTATGAAGGGGCCTAATGGTATAAGGATAATTATGTCCTGGTTAGTTAAGCTGCCATAGGCTCTATAAGCCGTCAGCACTATTTAAACCGACAGGGGTGGTTCAGATTATTAATTGAGCATTACTTCCTTAAAGCCGGCGATCAGAGTCGCCATGACTAGATAAATCTAACAAAGTATGGATTTTGCCTAAGTGTTGTACAAACAGGTTTCACAATTTGCAGCTATTATTTTAGATCAAACAAAGGTCCAGAAAAGAAAAATTACTAGACCTAAAAACAGGGCGCAGAGGAGTTCATGTGCTATAATGGAGTTTTCTTACATGGAAAGGAGATCTACTGATAACCAAAATGGGTGCGGAACACGAACCGCATAAGATCTATGGGATTTTTTGGATCGAAAGAAGCCATGGCAAGAAGAACACAAGAACTTGGATGAACTGTGTCCGGTACAGAGGAACACGCTAGCCCTAGTGTAGATCTATGCGCGGAAAGGGGAAGTACTTACTGCGGAAGAGCTACGGAGGAGGAACACTGTCGTTCTCTGGTCAATGTCAGGTCGATGCAGCGGCCAAGCTCGACGGAGACGAGGTGTGCTCGGGCGGCGGTGGCGGAGCTCGAGTGATAGATGGGGGTGAGAGGAAGAAGATGCAGAACGGGGAGAATGAGAAGAGACCTAGTCGGGTCTATTTATAAGGAAAAGACTGTTAAGTGGGCGCAAAAAATGAGGAGCCCAAAAAACATAGTTATCCAACTATAAGGACGCCTCGATTTTCGGACGGTCACTAAGACAAAGATCCGTTGAGATACATTGGAAGAACCGCGTATTTATAGCAGGTGACATCATGGCGGGTTAGCACAAATTCAAGGGATGATGTCATGGCAGGTTACAAAAAGCTTCATAAGCAAGGAGCAGAAGATTTTTCTTAAAGTATCGAAGATTGACATGAACCAGTTCAAATCAATCTGGGGCCTAATGTTGGGGATATAACTATAAGGTATGACCCTCCCTGGAGGGGCCGGGTTATATCTATGAGTATTCTGAAGCCCAAGACCAAGGTTGAAGATGGCGGCTCAGTAAGGGCCCAAAGCCCAGAGGCGACTTAAGGCCCGTAGTGATAAACCGCCATGTATACGTGACTTGTGTTGTAAGACAAGAAATATTAACAGACCGAGCTGGACACTGTTTATAAGCTGGTCGGGACTCTATACAGCCGCTGGGCGTCGGCCTCTGTATATAAACGGACGACACAACGGCGGTTCAGGGCAAGTAACATCAACTCGAGAGCTAGGTCAAGCGATTTGCTCCCTGGTTATCGAGACATAAGCAATCCCACTCAAAACTGGGCCGTAGGCTTTTACCTTCACCGTAATGGGTCGAACCAGTATAAACCTTGTGTCCTTTGTCCCGATTAACCCCTTCAAGCTTCCTAGTTGCAATGGCTCCACGACTAAGTTCTTTCACTAGGACATCTGTCGTGACAATTCCACGACAATGGTGGAAATTTCAGCTTCCGGTATCTTTCTTTTATTTGTAACAATATCTTTCATGTACTTAGCATAAGGATTCATTTTAAGCATATCAGTCAAACACATGCGCAAAAAGATAGGTCTCATCATTTCAGCAAAGCGCTCAAAATCCTCATCATCCTTTTTCTTGGATGGTTTAGGAGGAAAAGGCATGGGTTTCTAAACCCATGGTTCTCTTTTTTTACCGTGCTTCCTAGCAACGAAGTCTCTCTTATCACAATGTTGATTCTTTGATTGTGGGTTATCAAAATCAATAGCAGGTTCAACCTCTACATCATTATTATTGCTAGGTTGAGCATCAACATGAACATCATCATTAACATCATCACTGGGTTCATGTTCATTACCAGATTGTGTTTCAGCATCAGAAATAGAAATATCATTGGGATTCTCAGGTGTGTCAACAACAGGTTCACTAGAATCATGCAAAGTCCTATCATTTTTCTTTTTCTTCCTCTTAGAAGGACTAGGTGCATCAACATTAGTTCTCTGAGAATCTTGCTCAATTCTCTTAGGGTGGCCCTCAGGATACAAAGGTTCCTGAGTCATTTTACCCCGTCTAGTCATAACTCTAATCGCATTATCATTTTTCTTATTATTCATTCATTGAGCAAATCATTTTTTGCTTTAAGCACTTGTTCTACTTGAGTGGTAACCATAGAAGCATGTTTACTAATGAGTTTAAGTTCACCTTTAACTCTAGACATATAATCACTCAAGTGTTCAATCATATAAGCATTACGTTTCAATTGTCTACCAACATAAGCATTGAAGTTTTCTTGTTTAACAATAAAATTATCAAACTCATCCAAGCATTGGCTAGTAGACTTATTAAGAGGAATATCACCTTCGTCAAATTTATAGGGATAATTTACCTTTACTACCTGTGTCGGGTAATCAAGACCATGTATTTCTTCAATAGGTGGTAAATTCTTAACATCTTCAGCTTTAATACCTTTTTCTTTCATAGATTTCTTTGCCTCTTACATATCTTCAGGACTGAGAAATAGAATACCCCTTTTCTTCGGAGTTGGCTTAGGAGTTGGTTTAGGAAGTGTCCAATTATTTTCATTACTCAACATATTATTCAATAGCAATTCAGCTTGATCAACAGTTCTTTCCCTGAAAACACAACCAGCGCAACTATCCAGGTGGTCTCTGGAAGCATCGGTTAGTCCATTATAAAAGATACCGAGTATTTCATTTTTCTTGAGAGGATGATCAGGCAAAGCATTAAGTAATTGGAGAAGCCTCCCCAAGCTTGTGGGAGACTCTCTTCTTCAATTTGCACAAAATTATATATTTCCCTTAAGGCAGCTTATTTCTTATGAGTGGGGAAATATTTAGCAGAGAAGTAATAAATCATATCCTGGGGACTACGCACACAACCAGGATCAAGAGAATTAAACCAAGTTTTAGCATCACCCTTTAGTGAGAACGGAAATAGCTTAAGGATATAGTAGTAACGAATTTTTTCCTCATGAGTGAATAGGGTGGCTATATCATTCAATTTAGTAAGATGTACCACAACAGTTTCAGATTCGTAGCCATAAAAAGGATCAGATTCAACCAAACTAATTATCTCAGGATCAACAGAGGAATCATAATCCTTATCGTTAATACAGATAGGTGAAGTGGCAAAAGCAGGGTCATATTTCATTCTAGCATTCAAAGACTTTCCTTTCAACTTAGCTAATAATTTCTTAAGATCATATCTATCATTGCAAGCAAGAAAATCTCTAGCAGTCTCTTCATCCATAACATAACCCTTAGGTACAACAGGCAATTCATATCTAGGGGGAGAATTTTCATCATCACTTTCATCAATATTATCAGTTTCAATAATTTCATTCTCTCTAGCCCTAGCAAGTTGTTCATCGAGAAATTCACCTAATGGCGCAGTATTATCAAGCATAGAAGTAGTTTCATCATAAGCATCATGCATAGCAGAAGTGGCATCATCAATAACATGCGACGTATCAGAATTAATAGCAGAAGCAGGTTTAGGTGTCGCAAGTTTACTCAAAACAGAAGGAGAATCAAGTGCAGAGCTAGATGACAGTTCCTTACCTCCCCTCGTAGTTGAGGGATAAATCTTGGTTTTCTCGTCTTTCAAGTTCCTCATAGTGATCAGCAGATATTAATCCCAAGTGACTCAAAGAATAGAGCTATGCTCCCCAGCAACGGCGCCAGAAAATAGTCTTGATAACCCACAAGTATAGGGGATCGCAACAGTTTTCGAGGGTATAGTATTCAACCAAAATTTATTGATTCATCGCAAGGGGAGCCAAAGAATATTCTCAAGTATTATCAGTTGACATTGTCAATTCAACCACACTTGGAAAACTTAATATCTGCAGCAAAGTATTTAGTAGACAAAGTAATATGGAAGTAACGGTAACACTGGCAAAAGTAACAGTAGCAGTTTTGTAGTAATTGTAGCAGTGGCAATGGAAAAGTAAATAAGCAAAGATCAATACGTGAAAAGCTCGTAAGCATTGGATCAGTGATGGATAATTATGTCAGATGCGATTCCTCATGCAATAGTTTTAACATAGGGTGACACAAAACTAGCTCCAGTTCATCAATGTAATGTAAGCATGTATTCCGAATATAGTCATACATGCTTATGGAAAAGAACTTGCATGACATAGTTTGTCCTACCCTCCCGTGGCAGCGGGGTCCTATTGGAAACTAAGGGATATTAAGGCCTCCTTTTAATAGAGTACCATACCAAAGCATTAACACTTAGTGAATACATGAACTCCTCAAACTACGGTCATCACCGGGAGTGGTCCCGATTATTGTCACTTCGGGGTTGCCGGACCATAACACATAGTAGGTGACTATTGACTTGAAAGATAGGATCAAGAACTCACATATATTCATGAAAACATAATGGGTTCAAATCTGAAATCATGGCACTCGGGCCCTAGTGACAAGCATTAAGCATAGCAAAGTCATAGCAACATCAATCTTGGAACATAATGGATACTAGGGATCAAACCCTAACAAAACTAACTCGATTACATGGTAAATCTCATCCAACCCATCACCATCCAGCAAGCCTACGATGGAATTACTCATGCACGGTGGTGAGCATTATGAAATTGGTGATGGAGGATGGTTGATGATGACGACAGGGACGGATTCCCCTCTCGGAGCCCAGAACAGACTCCAAATCAGCCCTCCCAAGAGAGATTAGGGCTTGGCGGTGGCTCCGTATCGTAAAACATGATGAATCCTTCTCTCTGGTTTTTTTTCTCCCTGAACGTGAATATATGGAGTTGGAGTTGAGGTCGGTGGAGCCTCAGGGGGCCCACAAGACAGAGGGTGCGCCCCCACCCTCGTGGATAGGGTGTGGGCCCCTGGTCTTGATTCTTTCGCCAGTATTTTTTATTAATTCCAAAAATATTCTCCGTGAAGTTTCATGTCATTCCGAGAACTTCTATTTGTGCACAAAAATAACACCATGGCAATTCTGCTGAAAACAGTGTTAGTCCGGGTTAGTTCCATTCAAATCATGCAAGTTAGAGTCCAAAACAAGGGCAAAAGTGTTTGGAAAAGTAGATACGATGGAGATGTATCAAAGATGCGCGTGGGAAATGGTTGCAATGTCGATGTGATCGCGGTTGGCACGCTACCTCTACATCTACCATCGGAATTAGTTTTAGACCAGAATAATTATTATTTGGTGCCAGCGTTGAGCATGAACATTATATTTGGATCTTGATTGATGCGAGACAGTTATTCATTTAAATCAGAGAATAATGGTTGTTCTATTTACATGAGTAATATCTTTTATGGTCATGCACCCCTGCTGAGTGGTCTATTTTTGTTGAATCTCGATAGTAGTGATACACATATTCATAGTGTTGAAGCCAAAAGATTGAAGTTTAATAATGATAGTGCAACTTATTTGTGGCACTGCCGTTTTTTCATATAGGTGTAAAGCGCATGAAGAAACTCCATGCTGATGGACTTTTGGAATCACTTGATTATGAATCACTTGGTGCTTGCGAACCGTGCCTTATGGTCAAGATGACTAAAACTCCATTCTACGGAACAATAGAATGAGCTACTGACTTGTTGGAAATAATACATACCGATGTATGCGGTCCAATGAGTATTGATGCTCGTGGTGGGTATCGTTATTTTCTCACCTTCATAGATGATTTGAGCAGATATGGTTATATCTACTTAATGAAGCATAAGTCTGAAACATTTGAAAAGTTCAAAGAATTTTAGAGTGAAGTGGAAAATCATCATAACAAGAAAATAAAATTTCTACGATCTGATCGTGGAGGAGAATATTTGAGTTACGAGTTTGGTCTTCATTTGAAACAACATGGGATAGTTTCACAATTAACGCCACTTGGAACACCACAGCGAAATGATGTGTCCGAACGTCGTAATCGTACTTTATTAGATATGGTGCGATCTATGATCTCTCTTACTAATTTACCGCTATCTTTTTGGGGTTATGCTCAAGAGACGGCTGCATTCACTTTAAATAGGGCACCATCAAAATCCGTTGAGACGATGCCTTATGAACTATGGTTTGGCAAGAAACCAAAGTTGTCATTTCTTAAAGTTTGGGGCTGCGATGCTTATGTGTAAAAGCTTCAACCTGATAAGCTCGAACCCAAATCGGAGAAGTGCATCTTCATAGGATACCCAAAGGAAACTGTTGGGTACACCTTCTATCACAGATCCGAAGGCAAAATCTTTGTTGCTAAGAATGGATCCTTTCTAGAGAAGGAGTTTCTCTCGAAAGAAGTGAGTGGGAGGAAAGTAGAACTTGATGAGGTAGTTGTACCTTCTCCCTTATTGGAAAGTAGTTCATCACAGAAATCAGTTCCCGTGATTCCTACACCAATTAGTGAGGAAGCTAATGATGATGATCATGAAGCTTCAGATCAAGTTACTACCGAACCTCGTAGGTCTTCCAGAGTAAGATCCGAACCAAAGTGGTACGGTAATCCTGTTCTGGAAGTCATGTCATTAGACCATGATGAACCTACGAACTATGAGGAAGCAATGATGAGCCCACATTCTGCAAAATGGCTAGAAGCCATGAAATCTGAGATGTGATCCATGTATGAGAACAAAGTGTGGACTTTCATGGACTTGCCCGATGATCGGAAAGCCATAGAAAATAAATGGATCTTAAGAAGAAGACCGACGCAGACGGTAATGTTACTGTTTACAAAGCTCGACTTGTTGCGAAAGGTTTTCAACAAGTTCAAGGAGTTGACTATGATGACACTTTCTCACTCGTAGCGATGCTTAAGTCTGTTTGAATCATGTTAGCAATTGCTGCATTTTATGATTATGAAATTTGGCAAATGGATGTCAAAACTGCATTCCTGAATGGATTTCTGGAAGAAGAGTTGTATATGATGCAACCGGAAGGTTTTGTCGATCCAAAGGGTGCTAACAAAGTGTGCAAGCTCTAGCAATCCATTTATGGACTGGTGCAAGCCTCTCGGAGTTGGAATAAACGCTTTGGTAGTGTGATCAAAGCATATGGTTTTATATAGACTTTTGGAGAAGCCTGTATTTACAAGAAAGTGAGTGGGAGCTCTGTAGCATTTCTAATCTTATATGTAGATGACATATTGTTGATTGGAAATGATATAGAATTTCTGGATAGCATAAAGGGATACCTAAATAAGAGTTTTTCTGTGAAAGACCTCGGAGAAGCTGCTTACATATTGGGCATCAAGATCTATAGAGATAGATCAAGACGCTTAATTGGACTTTCACAAAGCACATACCTTGAAAAAGTTTTGAAAAAGTTCAAAATGGATCAGTCAAAGAAAGGGTTCTTGCATGTGTTACAAGGTGTGAAGTTGAGTCAGACTCAAAGCCCGACTACCGCAGAAGATAGAGACAAAATGAAAGTCATTCCCTATGCTTCAGCCATAGGTTCTATCATGTATGCAATGCTGTGTACCAAACCTGATGTATGTCTTGCTATAAGCATAACAGGGAGGTATCAAAGTAATCCCGAAGTGGAGCACTAGACAGCAGTCAAGAACATCCTGAAATACCTGAAAAGGACTAAGGATATGTTTCTCATTTATGGAGGTGAAAAAGAGCTCGTCGTAAATGGTTACGTCGATGCAAGCTTTGACACTGATCCGGATGACTCTAAGTCACAAACTGAATACGTATTTTTATTGAATGGATGAGCTGTCAGTTGGTGCAGTTCCAAGCAGAGCGTCGTGGCGGGATCTACGTGTGAAGCGGAGTACATTGCTGCTCCGGAAGCAGCAAATGAAGGAGTTTGAATGAAGGAGTTCATATCCGATCTAGGTGTCATACCTAGTGCATCGGGTCCAATGAAAATCTTTTGTGACAATACTGGTGCAATTGCCTTGGCAAAGGAATCCAGATTTCACAAGAGAACTAAGCACATCAAGAGACGCTTCAATTCCATCCGTCATCAAGTGTCGGAAGGGGACATAGAGATTTACACGATACACATGGATCTGAATGTTGCAGATCCATTGACTAAGCCACTTCCATGAGCAAAACATGATCAGCACCAAAGCTCCATGGGTGTTAGAATCATTACTATGTAATCTAGATTATTGACTCTAGTGCAAGTGGGAGACTGAAGTAAATATGCCCTAGAGGCAATAATAAAGTTATTATTTATTTCCTTAATTAATGATAAATGTTTATTATTCATTCTATAATTGTATTAACTGGAAACTTAGTGCATGTGTGAATACATAGACAAAACATATAGTCCCTAGTATGCCTCTACTTGACTAGCTCGTTAATCAAAGATGGTTATGTTTCCTAACCATAGACATGTGTTGTCATTTGATGAATGGGATCACATCATTAGGATAATGATGTGATGGACATGAGCCATCCGTTAGCTTAGCATTATGATCGTGTCAGTTTCATTGCTACTGCTTTCTTCATGACTTATAGGTTCCTCGGACTATGAGATTATGCAACTCCCGAATACCTGAGGAACACTTTGTGTGCTACCAAATGTCACAACGTAAATGGGTGATTATAAAGGTGCTCTACAGGTGTCTCTGAAGGTGTTTGTTGGGTTGGCATAGATCGAGATTAGGATTTGTCACTCCGTGTTTCAGAGAGGTATCTCTGGGCCCTCTCGGTAATACTCATCACTATAAGCTTTGCAAGCATTGTGACTAATGAGTTAGTTGCGGGATGAAGTATTACAGAATGAGTAAATAGACTTTCCGGTAACGAGATTGAAGTAGGTATGATGATACCAATGATCGAATCTTGGGCAAGTAACATATCGATGACAAAGGGAACAACGTATGTTGTTATGCGCTTTGGCTGATAAAGATCTTCGTAGAATATGTAGGAACCAATATGAGCATCCAGGTTCCGCTATTGGTTATTGACCAGAGACATGTCTCGGTCATGTCTACATAGTTCTCGAACCCCTAGGGTCCGCACGCTTAACGGTCAATAATGATTGGTATTATGAGTTTATGTGATATGATGTACCGAAGATTGTTCGGAGTCCCGGATATGATCACGGACATGACAAGGAGTCTCAAAATGGTCGAGACATAAAGTTTGAATATTTGACGACTATATACGGTCGGACACCGGAAGTGTTCCGGAGAAGTTTCGGATATAACCGGAGTGCCGGAGGGTTACCAGAACCCTCCGAGGAACTAATGGGCCTTGATGGGCCCTAGTGGAGAGAGAGAGGGGTCGGCCAGGGCAGGCCATACGCCCCCTCCCCCTGAGTCAAAATAGGACAAGGAAGGGGGGCACCCCCCTTGCCTTCCCCCTCTCCCTCTCCTTCCTTCCCCCTCTCTCCCTTTAGGTGGAAATCTACTAGGACTTGGAGTCCTAGTAGGATTCCCCTATTGGGGCGCGCCCTAGGAGGGTCGGCTAGCCTCCCCCTTGCTCCTTTATATATGGGGGCAGGGGGCACCCTAGAACACACAAGTAGATTGTTTAGCCGTGTGCGGTGCCCCCCTCCACAGTTACACACCTCAGTCATATCGTCGTAGTGCTTAGGCGAAGCCCTGCGCCAATAACTTCATCATCACCGTCACCACGCCATTGTGCTGACGAAACTCTCCCTCGACCTCAGCTGGATCTAGAGTTCATGGGACGTCACCGAGCTGAATGTGTGCAGTTCGCGGAGGTGTTGTACCTTCGGTGCTAGGATCGGTCGGATCGTGAAGACGTACGATTACATCAACTGCGTTGTCATAATGCTTCTGCTTTCGGTCTACGAGGGTACGTAGACAACACTCTCCCCTCTCGTTGCTATGCATCAGCTAGAGATAGATCTTGCCTGATCGTAGGAATTTTTTTGAAATTACGGCATTCCCCAACAGCGCCGGCGCAGGGGGGGTGGCTGGCGGTGATCAGATCCGTGACGGCAGCCGCTCGGGCCAGTGAGGTCGGGGGTGACGCCGTCCGCTGCCAGCCAGAAGGCAGCGATCATGTCGTCGTACACCTTGCCACGCCAGAAGTCACGCCGGCCTTGAATGTTGTGGCGGCCTGATAACCCACAAGTGTAGGGGATAATTGTAGCCTCTTTCGATAAGTAAGAGTGTCGAACCCAACAAGGAGCTAAAGGTAGAACAAATACTCTCTCAAGTCCTATCTGCCACTGATACGACTCTACGCATGCTTAGTGTTCGCTTTACCTAGAACAAGTATGAAACTAGAAGTACTTTGTAGGTGTAATAGGATAGGTTTGCAAGATAATAAAAAGCACGTAAATATAAACTAGGGGTTGTTTATATAAAGAAGCAATAAAGTAAAAATAGCGAGTGTGGAAAAGTGGTGGTAGGAGTTGTGAAATTGTCCCTAAGCAATTGACTACTTTACTAGACCGGTAATCACTATTGCAATTTTATTTGAGGGAGAGGCATAAGATAACATACTTTCTCTTCTTGGATCATATGCACTTATGATTGGAACTCTAGCAAGCATCCGCAACTACTAAAGATCATTAAGGTAAAACCCAACCATAGCATTAAAGTATCAAGTCCCCTTTATCCCATATGCAAACAACCTACTTACTCGAGTCTGTGCTTCTGTCACTCACGCCACCCACCATAAGAAAAGCATCAACATATTGCAAACCCTACAGCGGGGATCCCTCATGCTTGCGCGACACGGAGAGCACCATAGGACAGCACCAATAATAAAACATGCAACTCAAACCAATCATAGCAATTCATCAATCACCGATAGGAGAATGAAAATCTACTCGGACATCATAGGATGGCAACACATCATTGGATAATAATATGAAGCATAAAGCACCATGTTAAAGTAGAGGGTACAGCGGGTTGCGGGAGAGTGGACCACTGAATATAGATGGGGGAATGTGATGGAGATGTTGGTGTAGATCGATGTGATGATGATGGCCCCCGGCAGCGTTCCGGTGCCACCGGAAGTAAGGGGGAGATAGCCCCCCTTCTTCTTCTTCTTCCTTGACCTTCTCCCTAGATGGGAGAAGGGTTTCCCCTCTGGTCCTTGGCTCCCATGGCATGGGAGGGGCGAGAGCCCCTCCGAGATTGGATCTATCTCTCTGTCTCTCACTGTTTCTGCGTTCTGGGATTCTACCCTGGCACCGTTTCTTTTGTATCCGGAGATCTGCAACTCCGATTGGATTGAAGCCTTCGCCCGGATCTTTTTCCAAAGCTTTCTTGCGGCCAAAGAAGGGCATCAACTGCCTTACGAGGGGCCCACGAGGGTGGGGGGCGCGCCCACCTGGAGTGGGCGTGGGCCCCTGTCTCGTGCCACCTCGGGCACCGTCTCGCGTTGATTTTACTTCCCAAAAATCACAAATATTCCAAAATAATTCTCCGTCCGTTTTTATCCCGTTTGGACTCCGTTTGATATGGAGTTTCTGCGAAACATAAAACATGCAACAGACAGGAACTGGCACTGGGCACTGGATCAATATGTTAGTCCCAAAATAATATAAAAAGTTGCCAAAAGTATATGAAAGTTGAATAATATTGGCATGGAACAATCAAAAATTATAGATACGACGGAGACGTATCAGCATCCCCAAGCTTAATTCCTGCTCGTCCTCGAGTAGGTAAATGATAAAAAAATTGATGTGGAATGCTACCTACACTACAAAAAAAATACACTTCTGTGATGATACGTGTTTGTCACAGTAGGTCGCGTTTTCTGTCATGCATGTACATCCATGACGATTTTATGACAGAATCAAGATAGTCATACCTGTGTTGTCGTAGAAGTGTTCCATGACATTACCAAAATTATCATCACGGAAGTGTCCATTTCCAGGATGATAAATCGCGCGTCATAGAAGTGCTTTTGTCAAGGGTGACCGACACGTGGCATCCACCGTAACGGGACGCCGTTAACCGCCGTTAACCTATCGGGTCCGTTTTTTGGATCCGATAACCCGCTAACAGCCACGACCAATGCCGATTTTCCACGTGTAAAATTCTCATTGGCTGACGGATCCACGCATCAGCTCCGCGTTGGCACAGGTGTCACTCATCCAATGGTCGAGATGGGCCTATGATATGTTGACACGTGGACCGGCCCAAAAGTGGCCCATAAAGTTTAAATGGGCCGGCCCAACCGAAGGCCCATAAGATTAGTGGACCATAATGGGCCGGCCCAGCTAAAGGCCCACAAGATTTTGCAGACCATAATGGGCCGGCCCAGATAAAGGCCCACAAAATTTAGCGGACCATAATGGGCCGGCCCAGCTAAAGGCCCACACGATTTTGCAGACCATAATGGACCGGCCCGGCTAAAGGCCCACAAGATTTTGCAGACCACAATGGGCCGGCCCAGCTAAAGGCCTACAAGATTCTGCAGACCATAATGGGCCGGCCCACCTAAAGGCCCAACATTCTCTATCAAATCGGCCTGTCCTAAACTTGTCATCAATGCGGCCCATGGTCACTTCTGGCCCGTTAACAGTCCACTAAGTAATTGGGCCGAATTACTGCCCGGTGTATTTCCGGCCTACTAAAGGTCCTGCTTCATTTGGGCCCATTTACAGGCCATCAAAACTTTCGGCCCATAAACGACCGTGAAGGATTTGGTTCATATTCGGCCATGTCTGACATTCGGCCTGTTAGAGGCCCACTATAGATTTGGGCCACTTTCGGCCTATTGTCATTTTCGGCATGTTAACGCCGGACGAAAACCATGGGCCATATGTGGCCCAACGTCATATAAGGCCCATTAACGGCCCATATAAAAATGACGATAATCTAGCCCGAGCGAAGTTCCGGCCTGTTAAAGGCCCGTGTATTAGGTCGGCGCATTTACGGCCCGTCCGAATTTCGGCCTGTCAAAGACCCGCATCGTAAATGGGCCACCATTTCGGCCTGCTAAGACCAGTGGGTTATTTGGCACAATCAGGGCCCAATCTCACTTTCGGTCTATTAAAGGCACATGTTTTTTATGGGCTCGAGATATTTACACCTGTAAACGGCCTATTTTTACTGAGGGCCCAAATTATGTTTAGGGCTGTTAAAGGCCCACTATGGGCACAGGCCTACCAGAAAAATTTGAAAGCTTATGCTGATTTAGGCCCAGATATTTTTAGTGGGCTACATGCCAATTTCGGCCCGTAATCGTTTTTAGCCCAATTGGAATGGGCCCGACGAATGTTGGCATGTTGGGCTCCTACGAAGCTTTCGGCCGAATACATTACCAAGGTAAACCTACACTATACAAAAATAGCGTCGTAATTACTGCAGCCTGTGGCAGCATCATAAATGTTGTATCACAACAAAATAAATTCCAACCATTCAACAAAAGGCATGTTGGCATAAAGTTTACAGTCCTTCTAGATAAAAGCACCATAAGATGTATAGAAGCACAGATCATTTGACCTGAGTGCTAATGTTTCAGGCTGTAGAATCTGATGGAGCAGCACGATCTCCACCTTTTTCCGCCATTGCTCTTGAACAACGAAGCGAATGTCTGATAGTATGGTTTCAAAACCATTCATATCTTGACGACATTTGTCAACCACTATCTTGTTTCCGAAACGACGTCCATTAGGGATTGGACTTGTGTTTGGAGCACAGATATATCACTCTGTCTAGCAGGAAGATTTTGTTCAGTAGGCGATTTGGACGAGGTTACCTTGACAACCAACCCATAATTACACAGGAAGGTGCTTTTTGCACTGTTAGTGGAGAGATACTGATGCACCGCAGCAAGAGGTGACATTGTGCCTGTGGTAGCCTCGTCACCTTCAGGTGGTTGTGGCTATTCAATCATTTATTCCATAGCTTCCTGAAAGTTTGAACTTGTAGATTAGTGTACCAGATAAGTTACTAATGAGACAAAAACAAACAAAGTAGGTTAAACATTTATACATAACTTATTTTGGTGAACTACTATAATACATTAGCATGTATTGTAGTGCCAACTACATAATAAAATCACTTTCAGAACATATGTCCATGTAGCATGCCTACTGTATTGTCTATTTCCTCACATTCCTTGACATCTAAGGATAAAGAGACATGATTTAAAGTAGGATGAACATAGTATGACATCATTCATATCATGGGCAAACAGATATAAAACAAACAGGCTATTTTATCATTGTGTGCGCACATGAACACAACAACTAGATTACAGATCAAGACCAAAAGAATATCCTTCATCTCTTTTAAACCATGTAAGGTGAAATGATACGTTAAGACAACTGTGTAGAAAAGTGAACAGAGTAACTGACATTGGCTGCAAACCAAGTAGTTAAATGAACACATCATAGTACCAATCAGTTCAAGGAAGGAGGAGTAAGGACTTACAATAGCGGCTTGAACTGGTGTGCTCATGCCCTTCATCTTGCTGGTGTGGCAATCCTTGAATATTTGCACTGCATTCGGTTCAGGTTCTTTTTGGTCCGCATGGCGGTTCCTCTGTATTTGGAACAAGTCAATATAGATACAATAATATGGCACAAAAAAGAAGGAAGTAGCAGCTATTTACAAGAGCCTCGCAGTGTGTAATATAGCTACGAGATCTTGTTGTCTGTTGGAATTTCACTTTAGAACGGTTGGTTTTGTTCTTCAAATAGTTAGCCTAGAAGAAGATACACTTGTAAGGCACATACATAAATACAAGTTCAATATGTGGTCTGATCAAATACATATAGCCTACTTGATACTTTGGATCAGACCAGTGTTTAACGAGGGTTGTCCAGTCTTCATCTGTAATATATTCCACTAGAGATGTTTGGGCGATTTCATTGTTAGCCTTGCCTTCAAAGTGAGATTTTCCAAGGTGGTACCGATAGTGTTGCAGAGCAGACTGAAAAACATGAGTGCATGCTTGTTTAGTTGCATCATCTTTCGGATCCAACTTGAACCTCATCTATTGAAAAAAGAATGTGAGTCTTATTAGGAGGAAGCTAGAAAGTATGGGACACAGCAAGACAATATTACTAATTGCGATGAATAACATTACTTACAGATAAATGGTCAAGGAAGGTGTTAAACTGGGTATTGTCTTTCTCATTCCTGTACTGGATCCACGTTGGGAGGATACGTGCATGACACCTAACGGCAACGGTTGCCTCTGATACTACCTTGGATGACTCTGTAGCATCACATGGCCTTTTTAAACCTACCTCAAAATGGATCTCCGTTCTTCCTCATTTAGATTTTGTTAATCTGTCAAGCATTATCCCTGATGTCTGTTTCCGCTTGCGCCGTGGAGCTAGTTCAACAACGAATGTGGAAAGTGTTAGTGTACATCAAACTGTGAGAGTACATATAAAGGAGGATGCAACTGCAACTTGACTCAGTCAGGTACTGTCTTGGTGTTGATGCTCATGAGGTTCGTTTGATCTTGCCAAGTCCTGTTGTGTTAGCAGTGCTTCGGAAGTAGTGTTAGGTGTGAAGGCGGCTTGGGAACTGGCCAGTTCCAGAGCAAACGAATGAGTAACTTGTTGAGATGCTGGTACAGTTGAAGCGGATGCTGCAGCTGGTGGAGCAGGTGATACTGTGTGTCGGTGTACTAAAGTAGGGGTACCTTAGTATCCCGAACTTGTGCACGGGTAGTCGCAGCGCCCCGCGGCAAGGCTTGCTGGGTGACCGCCAAGATCCTCCGTAGTTCCTATTGGAGCCATTCAAGAACAAAGTGTTTTAACTGAGAAGACAAGACCCCGGCAAGAGGAGCTTGCCGGGAAGGTCAAGGCCCCGGCAAGAGGAGCTTGCCGGGAAGGCCAACCAAAGCATTTCAAGGAACTTACCGCGACGCGCCACGCGTCCCGGCAAGACCCGGCGAGCGACAAGCTTCCGGACGCGACAAGACAACGACCGCGGCAAGGCGCTTGCCACGGCGAAGCCACCACTCTGTGCCCACGCTCCAGCGCATCCGTCGACGTGTCGCCACAGGATCGTTCCAGGCGTACGTGGCGAGAGGCTGTGCAGCCAAGCGGTGCGAGGTGGCGAGCGGAGATGACAAGATGGACATCGTGGCGAACGGTGGCGCCCCTAACGGTCGCTTTTCTGCACTATTTGGGTGATGCGGACGGGCATTTAATGCCTTTGTCCCCTGCCGACAGAGTTGGGTAGGATCCATTGTAGAAGCAGTTGTACCAACCACACCTTTTACACTTTTACCCCTGCATGCGTTGCCACCTGTCGGTGACCCCTTGAGCCTATAAAAGGAGGCCCATGCGCAACGTAGAGGGGGGGGACTCATTCAAAACCAGAACACTCCCACGCTCTCGAGCAAGAAGATAATACAACCACAAAGCAGCAGTAGGAGTATTATCTCTCCGGAGAGCTCCGAAGCTGGGTAAAATCGCTCGCGTGCCTCGCCTCGATCCGCTCTTCGTGCGGCCTCCGCTCCCTGCCGGACCAAAGGGGCCCTGCCCCATAGGTGTTCGTTTCCCATGACACTGTGTTTGTAGATTTAGCCGGTGGACATGGACCTTCTACTGCACTATAAGTACCAGCAGAATCTCGATGGCAGATCCTTTTCGTTTCACTCGACGAGTAATGATACGTCTCCAACGTATCTATAATTTTTTATTGTTCCATGCTATTATATTACCCCTTTTGGATGTTTATGGGCTTTATTTTACACATATATATCATTTTTGGGACTAACCTACTAACCGGAGGCCCAACCCATATTGCTGTTTTTTTGCCTATTTCAGTATTTAGAAGAAAAGGAATATCAAACGGAGTCCAAACGGAATGAAACCTTCGGGAGCGTGATTTTTGGAACGAACGTGATCCAGAGGACTTGGAGTGCAAGTCAAGAAGCAGCCAAGGCAGCCACGAGATAGGATGCTGCGCCCCCCCTGTAGGGTGCGCCCCCCTGTCTCGTGGGCCCCTCGGGCGGCCACCGACGTACTTCTTCCTCCTATATATACCTACGTACCCCGAAAACATCCACGAGCACCAGGAAACACAATTTCCACCGCTGTAACCTTCTGTATCCGCGAGATCCCATCTTGGAGCCTTCGTCGGTGTTCTTCCGGAGGGAGAATCGACCACAGAGGGCTTCTACATCAACATCCTTGCCCCTCCGATGAGTTTTGAATAGTTTACCACAGACCTATGGGTCCATAGTTATTAGCTAGATGGCTTCTTCTCTCCTTTTGGATCTCAATACAATGTTCTCCCCTCTCTTGTGGAGATCTATTCGATATAAACTCTTTTTGTGGTGTGTTTGTCGAGATCCGATGAATTTTGGGTTTATGATCAAGTTTATCTATGAATAATATTTGAATCTTCTCTGAATTCTTTTATGTATGATTGAGTTATCTTTGAAAGTCTCTTCGAATTATCAGTTTGGTTTGGCCTACTAGATTGGTCTTTCTTGCCATGGGAGAAGTGCTTAGCTTTGGGTTCAATCTTGCGGTGTCCTTACCCAGTAATAGAAAGGGTTGCAAGGCACGTATTGTATTGTTGCCATCGAGGATAACAAAATGGGGTTTATATCATATTGCATGAGTTTATCCCTCTACATCATGTCATCTTGCTTAATGTGTTACTCTGTTCTTATGAACTTAATACTCTAGATGTAGGCAGGAGTCGGTCGATCTGTGGAGTAATAGTAGTAGATGCAGGCAGGAGTCGGTCTACTTGTTATGGACATGATGCCTATATACATGATCATACCTAGATAATCTCATAACTATGCGCTTTTCTATCAATTGCTCGACAGTAATTTGTTCATCCACCGTAATACTTATGCTATCTTGAGAGAAGCCTCTAGTGAAACCTATGGCCCCCGGGTCTATCTCTTATCATATTTCCTTCCAATCTACTTTTATTTGCATCTTTACTTTTTGCATCTATATTATAAAATACCAAAAATATATTTATCTTATCTTACTATCTTTATTAGATCTCACTTTCGCAAGTGGCCGTGAAGGGATTGACAACCCCTTTATTGCATTGGTTGCGAGTTCTCAGTTTGTTTGTGTAGGTGCATGGGACTTTTGAGGAGCCTCCTACTGGATTCATACCTTGGTTCTCAAAAACTGAGGGAAATACTTACGCTACTATTGCTGCATCACCCTCTCCTCTTCGAGGAAAACCAACGCAAGCTCTAGACGTAGCAAGAAGGATTTCTGGCGCCGTTGCCACGGAGGTCTTCGCTCAAGTCAAGACATACCAAGTACCCATCACAAACCCATCTCCCTCGCATTTACATTATTTGCCATTTGCCTCTCGTTTTCCTCTCCCCCACTTCACCCTTGTTGTTTTATTCGTCCTCTCTTTCCCAATCTCCTCCTCTCTTTTCGCTTGCCTTTTCTGTTTGCTTGTGTGTTGGATTACTTGTTGCCATGGCGCAAGATAATACCAAATTGTGTGATTTCTCGAATACCAATAATAATGATTTCCTTAGTACTTTGATTTCTCCTCTTAATGATGTTGAGTCTTGTGAAATCAATACCGCTTTGCTGAATCTTGTTATGAAAGATCTATTCGCCGGCCTTCCTAGTGAAGATGTCGCTACTCATCTAAACAACTTTGTTGATTTGTGTGATATGCAAAAGAAGAAAGATACGGATAACAATATTGTCAAATTGAAGTTATTTCCATTTTCACTTAGAGATCGTGCTAAAGTTTGGTTTTCGTCTTTGCCTAAAAATAGTATTGATTCTTGGAACAAGTGCAAAGATGCTTTTATCTCTAAGTATTTTCCTCCCGCTAAGATTATCACTCTTAGGAACGATATCATGAATTTTAAACAACTTGATCATGAGCATGTTGCCCAATCTTCGAAAAGAATGAAATTGATGCTTTGCAATTGCCCTACTCATGGTTTGAATTTATGGATGATCATACAAATTTTTTATGCCGGTTTGAACTTTGCTTCTAGAAATCTCTTAGATTCGGCCGCGGGAGGAACATTTATGGAAATCACATTAGGAGATGCTACGAAACTTCTTGATAATATTATGGCTAATTATTCTCAATGGCACACCGAAAGATCTTCTAGTAAAAAAGTGCATGCTATAGAAGAAATCAATGTTTTGAGTGGAAAGATGGATGAACTTATGAATATGTTTGCTACTAAAAATACTCCTCTTGATCCCAATGATATGCCTTTGTCTTCTTTGATTGAGAATAATAATGAATCTATGGATGTGAATTTTGTTGGTAGGAATAGTTTCGAAAACAATGCTTATAGAGGAAACTTTAATGCTAGACCGTTCCCTAGTAATAGCTCTAATAATTATGGAAATTCCTACAATAATTCTTATGGTAATTTTAATAAGATTCCCTCTGATTTTGAGAATAGTATGAAATAATTTATGATTTCTCAAAAGAATTTTAATGCTTTGCTTGAAGAAAAATTGCTCAAAGTTGATGATTTGGCTAGGAACGTTGATAGACTTTCGCTTGATGTTGATTCTCTTAAACTTAGATCTTCTCCTCCCAAGCATGATATCAATGAGTCTCCTAAAGTAATGAGAATTTCCATTGACAAATGCAAGGAAAGAACCGCTAGATTGCGTGCTAAGAAAGATAGCTTTATAAAAGCGTGTTCTTCTAGTTTCCATGAAAATAACGATGAGGATCTTAAAGTTATTGATGTGTCTCCTATTAGATCTATGTTTTGCAATATGAATTCTGATGATTATGGGACTGATGATGAATCAACTTTGTCTAGAAGGCGTCCCAAGAATTCGGAGTCTTTAGATCTTGATGTTACATTTGGTAAAAGTGAGATTGGAGAATCCTCAACTTCTAATAATATTGAACCTACTATCTCAGATTTCAAGGAATTTGATTATGATAATTGTTCTTTAAAAGGTTGTATTTCCTTGTTGCAATCCGTTGTTAATTCTCCCCATGCTTATAGTCAAAACAAAGTTTTTACCAAACATATTGTTAATGCCTTGATGCAATCTTCTGATGAAAAACTTAATTTGGAAGTTTCTATACCTTGAAAACTTAATGATGAGTGGGAACCTACTATAAAGATTAGAATTAAAGATTATGAGTGTTTTGCTTTGTGTGATTTGGGTGCTAGTGTTTCCACGATTCCGAAAACTTTATGTGATATTCTAGGTTTCCATGATCTTGATGATTGCTCTTTAAATTTGCACCTTGTGGATTCTACCGTTAAAAATCCAATGGGAAGAATCAATGATGTTCTTATTGTTGCAAATAGAAATTTGGTGCCCGCAGATTTTATCGTTCTTGATATATATTGCAATCTTTCTTGCCCTATTATTCTTGGTAGACCTTTCCTTAGAATGATTGGTGCGGTTATTGATATGAAGGAAGGGAATATTAGATTCCAATTTCCATTAAAGAGAGGCATGGAGCACTTTCCAAGAAAGAAAGTCAAATTACCTTATGAGTCTATCATGCATGCTACTTATGAATTTAGTGACAAAGATGGCACTCGTTAGATCTATCTTCGCTTTTATGCCTAGCTAGGGACGTTAAACGATAGCGCTAGTTGGGAGGCAACCCAATTTTCTTTATGTTTTTTGTTTTTTCTCCTGTTTAGTAATAAATCTTGCATCTATCTTCTGTTTAGATGTGCTTTTATCTTTTAATTAGTGTTTGTGCCAAGTAGAACCTATAGGATAACCTATGATGATAGTTGATTTGATTCTGCTGAAAAGCAGAAACTTTGCGCGCATGAATATAATTTTGTTAAATCACAGGAACGTGCTTTTGTGTTGATTCTTTTTGCTTCTGTTCAATAAACAAATTTTCCAGGACTTCCTATTTTGGTAGGAGTTTTAGAGTTCCAGAAGTTTGCGTTAGTTACAGATTGCTACAGACTGTTCTGTTTTTGACAGATTCTGTTTTTCGTGTGTTGTTTGATTATTTCAATGCATCTATGGCTAGTAAATTAGTTTATAAACCATAAGGAAGTTGGAATGCAGTAGGTTTAACACCAAAATAAATAAAAAATGAGTTCATTACAGTACCTTATGTGGTGGTTTTGTTTTCTTTCACTAACGGAGCTTATAAGATTTCCTGTTGAGTTTTGTGTTGTGAAGTTTTCAAGTTTTGGGTAAAGCCTTTATGGACTAAGGAATAAAGGGTGGCAGGAGCCTAAGCTTGGGGATGCCCATGCCACCCCAAGATATTCAAGAATAGCCAAAATCCTAAGCTTGGGGATGCCCCGGGAAGGCATCCCCTCTTTCGTCTTCGTTCATTGGTAACTTTACTTGGAGCTATATTTTTATTCGCCACATAATATGTGTTTTGCTTGGAGCGTCGTGTATTATATTAGTCTTTGATTTTAAGTTTACCACAATTGTCCTTGCTGTACACACCTTTGGGAGAAGCCTATTTGATTATAAATTGCTAGAACACTCTATGTGCTTCACTTATATCTTTTGAGCTTGATAGTTTTTGCTCTAGTGCTTCACTTATATCTTTTAGAGCACGGTGGTATCTTAATTTTGAAGAAATTTCTAGTCTCTCATGCTTCACTTATATTATTTTGAGAGTCTTTTAGAACAGCATGGTATTTGCTATGGTCATAAAGTTGGTCCTAGAATGATGAGCATCCAAGTTGGGTATAATAAAAACTATCATAGAAAGTGAATTGGATGCTATGATCAATGATGCTTGATAATTGTTTTGAGATATGGAGGTGGTGATATTAAAGTCATGCTAGTTGGGTGATTATGAATTAAAGAATGTTTGTGTTGAAGTTTGTGATTCCCGTAGCATGCACATATGGTGAACCGCTTTGTGATGAAGTTGGATCACAATTTATTTATTGATTGTCTTCCTTATGAGTGGCGGTCGGGACGAGCGATGGTATTTTCCTACCGATCTATCCCCCTAGGAGCATGCGCGTAGTGCTTTGGTTTTTGATGACTTCTAAATTTTTGCAACAAGTATATTAGTTCTTTTGATTAATGTTGAGTCCATGTATTATACGCACCGTTTCACCCTGCCATCATTGCTAGCCTCTCTTGTACCATGCAACTTTCGCCGGTATCATATACCTACCATACTCCTTCCTCAAAACAGCCACCATACCTACCTATTATGGCATTTCCATAGCCATTCCGAGATATATTGCCATGCAACTTTCCACCGTTCCGTTCATATGACACACATTACTTTTGTCATATTGCTTTTTGCATGATCATGTAGTTGACATCGTATTTGTGGCAAGGCCACCTTCATAATTTTCATACATGTCACTCTTGATTCATTGCATATTCTGGTACACCACCGGAGGCATTCATATAGAGTCATATCTTGTTCTAGCTTTGAGTTGTAAGTCCATAAAAGTGTGATGATCTTCATTATTAGAGCATTGTCCTAATGAGGAAAGGATGATGAAGACTATGATTCCCCCACAAGTCGGGATGAGACTTCGGACTTTACAAAAAGAAAAAAGAGAAAAAAAAAGAAAAAGACCAAAGAAAAAAAATAAAAAAGGAAAAAGAACTAGAAAAAAATAAAATGAGAAAAAGAGAGAAGGGACAATGCTACTATCTCTTTTTCCACACTTGTGCTTCAAAATAGCACCATGATCTTCATGATAGAGAGTCTCATATGTTGTCACTTTCATATACTAGTGGTAATTTTTCATTATAGAACTTGGCTTGTATATTCCAATGATGGGCTTTCTCAAAAGTGCCCTAGGTCTTTGTGAGCAAGCGAGTTGGATGCACACCCACTTAGTTTCTTTTGTTGAGCTTTCATATATTTATAGCTCTAGTGCATCTGTTGCATGGCAATCCCTACTCACTCACATTGATATCTATTAATGGACATCTCCATAGCCCGTTGATACCCCTAGTTGATGTGAGACTATCTTCTCCTTTTTGTCTTCTCCACAAACCACCATTCCATTCCACATATAGTGCTATGTCCATGGCTCACGCTCATGTATTGCGTGAAAGTTGGAAAAGTTTTAGATTATTAAAGTATGAAACAATTGCTTGGCTTGTCATCGGGGTTGTGCATGATTAAATACTATGTGTGATGAAGATAGAGCAACAGCCAGACTATATGATTTTGTAGGATAACTTTCTTTAGCCATGTTATTTTGAAAGACATGATTACTTTGATTAGTATGCTTGAAGTATTACTATTTCTTATGTCAATATGAACTTTTATTTTGTATCATTTGGATTTGAACATTCATGCCACAATAAAGAAATTACATTGAGAATTATGCTAGGTAGCATTCCACATCAAAAATTTCTTTTTTATCATTTACCTACTCCAGGACGAGCAGGAATTAAGCTTGGGGATGCTTGATACGTCTCTAATGTATCTATAATTTTTGATTGTTCCATGCTATTATATTACCCCTTTTGGATGTTATGGGCTTTATTTTACACATTTATATCATTTTTGGGACTAACCTACTAACCGGAGGCCCAGCCCATATTGCTGTTTTTTGCCTATTTCAGTATTTCGAAGAAAAGGAACATCAAACGGAGTCCAAAACGGAATGAAACCTTTGGGAGCGTGATTTTTGGAACGAACGTGATCCAGGGGACTTGGAGTGCAAGTCAAGAAGCAGCCAAGGCAGCCACGAGATAGAAGGCCGCCCCCCTGTAGGCGCGCCCCCTGTCTCGTGGGCCCCTCGGGCGGCCACCGACGTACTTCTTCCTCCTATATATACCTACGTACCCTGAAAACATCCAGGAGCACCACGAAACACAATTTCCACCGCCGTAACCTTCTTTATCCGCGAGATCCCATCTTGGAGCCTTCATCGGCGTTCTGTCGGAGGGGAATCGACCATGGAGGGCTTCTACATCAACATCATTGCCCCTCCGATGAGTTGTGAGTAGTTTACCACAGACCTACGGGTCCATAGTTATTAGCTAGATGGATTCTTCTCTCTTTTTGGATCTCAATACAATGTTCTCCCCCTCTCTTGTGGAGATCTATTCGATGTAAACTCTTTTTGCGGTGTGTTTGTCGAGATCCGAGGAATTGTGGGTTTATGATCAAGTTTATCTATGAATAATATTTGAATCTTCTCTGAATTCTTTTATGTACAATTGAGTTATCTTTGCAAGTCTCTTCGAATTATCAGTTTGGTTTGGCCTATTAGATTGGTCTTTCTTGCCATGGGAGAAGTGCTTAGCTTTGGGTTCAATCTTGTGGTGTCCTTAACCAGTGACAGAAAGGGTTGCAAGGCACGTTTTGTATTGTTGCCATCGAGGATAACAAGATGGGGTTTATATCATATTGCATGAGTTTATCCCTCTACATCATGTCATCTTGCTTAATGCGTTACTCTGTTCTTATGACCTTAATACTCCAGCTGCAGGCAGGAGTCGGTCGATGTGTGGAGTAATAGTAGTAGATGCAGGCAGGAGTCGGTCTACTTGTTATGGATGTGATGCCTATATACATGATCATGCCTAGATAATCTCGTAACTATGCGCTTTTCTATCAGTTGCTCGACAGTAATTTGTTCACCCACCATAATACTTATGCTATCTTGAGAGAAGCCTCTAGTGAAACCTATGGCCCCCGGGTCTATCTCTTATCATATTTGCGTCCAATCTACTTTTATTTGCATCTTTACTTTTTGCATCTATATTATAAAATACCAAAATATATTTATCTTATCTTATTATCTTTATTAGATCTCACTTTCGCAAGTGGCCGTGAAGGGATTGACAACCTCTTTATTGCGTTGGTTGCGAGTTCTCAGTTTGTTTGTGTAGGTGTGTGGGACTTTTGAGGAGCCTCCTACTGGATTGATACCTTGGTTCTCAAAAACTGAGGGAAATACTTACGTTACTATTGCTGCATCACCCTCTCCTCTTCGAGGAAAACCAACGCAAGCTCAAGACATAGCAAGTAACAACACTCCCTACTATATGATTTTCCTTGCTCTTTTTTGACTTTGCCATGTCAAGTTGTACCCACAACACAAAAGAATAAAATCACTCTTCAGAACTCATTGATGCATGATACAGACAAGCAATACTTTGATGTAAGACAATCGTATGAGAATGGAATATGTAAGAAAAATAGGACGGCATGACATATTCACAGCTACGATGTGCAAACCAAGCAGAAGGATTTTCAAGAAAATAGAAGTAATGCAAGCTAGACACCATATGAAAGATGCAACCAATATTACTCTGCCAAGTTAAAAGTGTCTTGTCTTATGTGGCAATTCGAAAACTTAGAAGCGGTACAACATAGAAATCAATGCAAGATGCAACCACTATCAAACTGCCATGTTAAAAGCGTCCAATCATGAGTGACTGATGCGGGATACACAATAGCAGTACTTTGATGTAAGAACATGGTATGATAGATAGATGCAGTGTATTCTAGACATAGAAAGCCATGTCATATGCACATGTATAATGTATAAACTCATCAGGTGCAATTTAATCAAAATAGAAGAAATATAGGCTAGACAACATATGCAACATGAAACCAATTATCACACTCTCAACTTAGAGCAAGCACCTGCGATGGTGGAGTACGGGAGATGAACTCATCATGTAGACTTGGGACTTCAATTTCATTAGCAGTAGAAGTGGCAAATCTAGAGAGTCTCTGTTTGCGTCGGTGCAGAGGACCACCAACATCCCCTAACTTACTCATTCCTTCCTATTTTCTGATATTGCCTTATGAAGTCAAAACCACAAGAAGATGAATAAAATTAGCTCTGCATAACTGGTTGATGCATGATACAGACGAACACTACTTTGATGTAAGGCAAGCGCATGATAGGAGGATGGAATATATACAAAAAAAGACAGCATTTCATATTCACATGTATGATAGGAGGATGGAATATGTATGGAACAATAGTAAGCGGAAGGCATTTCAACAAAATTAGAAGAAATGAAAGCTAGGCACCATATGAACATGCAACCAATATCACTCTATCAGGTAAAAAGTGTCTCGTCGTAAGTGCCATTTCAAGAAATTAGAAGCAGTACAAGATAGAAGACAATGCAAGATGCAACCTACATCACAGTCCCAAGTTAAATGTGTCTTATGGGTAAGTGATCGTTGCAGGTATAAGTTGTAAGCATGCAGATGCAATTCAACATAATCAGAAGCAATACAAACTAGACATCATACAGAAAACGCAACCACATATAACAGTTCCAAGTAAGAGCAAGCACCTGTGTTGGTGGAGTAGGGAGATGTGCTCATCATGTACACATATGTTCTAGAAACAGGGAACACGTGTCATATTCACAGGCATTATGTGTAAAGTAAGCTGATGCAATTCAAGTTAGAAGCAATACAAGCTAGACATCATACGCAACATGCAACCACATATAATAGTGCCAAGTTAGAGCAAGCACCTGTGATGGTGGAGTAGGGGAGATTTGCTCATCATCTACACAGCTACATTGACTGTCCAGCCTTGTGTTGTCTTGCGAATCTTGTTGGGAGGATGGCGGAGTAGAATCTGTAGAGACCCCCTGTTTGAGTTGCTCCGAAGGACCACCATCATCCACTGTCGGACTAATTTCCTTCAGCTGTAATGATTTTGCACTGTGAAGTCAACCAATAAGAAAAAGGAATAAAATTCGCTCTTTAGACCTCATTCATGCATGATACTGACGAACACTACTCGGATGAAAGGCAAACACATGATGCGAGGATGGAATATGTATGAAAAACAGGATGCATGACATATTCACACCTATGATGTGGTAACTAAGCAGAAGGCATTTCAACAAATTAGAAGCACTGCAAGCTAGACACCATATGAAAGATGCAACCAATATCACTCGGCCAAGTTCAAACTGTATGGCGTTTCAACAAATTAGAAGCAGTGCATGCTAGAAATCATATGCAAGACACAACCAATATCACAGTGGCGACTTAAAGGTGCCTTATCATAAGTGACTGATGCGGGGATATGCAAGAACAGTAGTCGTATGTAGAAACAGGAACACATGTCATATTCACAGGCATTATGTGTAAAGTGAGCAGATGCAATTCAACAAAGTTAGAAGCAATACAAGCTAGACATCATACGCAACATGCAACCACATGTAATAGTGCCAAGTTAGAGCAAGCACCTGTGATGGTGGAGTAGGGGAGATGTGCTCATCATCTACACAGCTACGTTGACTGTCTAGCCTTGCGTTGTCTTGTGAATCTTGTTGGGAGGATGGCGGAGTAGAATCTGTAGAGAACCTCCGTTTCAGTTGCTCGGAAGGACCACCATCATCCAATGCCTTGCCAATTTCCTTCAGCTTTATTGATTTTGCATTGTGAGGTCATACCGACAAGGAAAAGGAATATAATTCGCTCTTCAGAACTCATTCATGCATGATACCGATGAACACTACTCTGATGAAAGGCAAAGTCATGATACGAGGATGGAATATGTACGAAAAAATGGGCGGCTTGACATATTCACACCTATGATGTGGTAACTAAGTAGAAGGCACTTCAACAAATTAGAAACACTGCAAGACACCATATGGAAGGTGCAATCAATATCACTCTGCCAAGTTAAAATTGTCTCGTCATAGGTGGCGTTCATCAAACTAGAACGCAATACATGCTAGAAATCATATTCAAGATGCAAACCAATATCACACTGCCAACTTAAAGGTGTCCCATCATAAGTGACTAATGCAGGATACACAAGAAGAGTAGTTTCATGTAAGAAATGGTGTGATAGACAGATATAGTATGGTACCAAAAACAGGAAAGCGTGTCATATTCACATGTATCATGTGTATGCTAAGCAGATGCAGTTTACACTAATTAGGAGCAAATATGAGCTAGACACCATATGCAACATGCAACCAGATATCACACTGCCAAGTTAGAGCAAGCACCTTGGATGGTGGAGTAGGGGAGCGGAGACTTGGACCTTGTAATGCACTATCAGTACAAGGAGAATCGGTACAGATGCTCCGTTTACGTTGCTGCAGAGGACCACCATCATCGCCTTCCTTACTCTTTTCCTTCCTCTTTTCTTGATTTTGCCTTGTCAAGTCAAACCACAGGAAAAAGGAATAAAATTTGCTCTTCAGAACTCATTGATGCATGATACTGACGAACACTACTTTCATGTAAGGCAGCCGCATGATAGGAGGATGGAATAGGTATGAAAAACAGGACGGCATGACATATTGACATGTATGATGTATAAAGTGTAAACTAAGCACAAGGTGCTTGAACTTGTTAGAATCAATGCAAGCTAGAAACCATATGAAAGATGAAACCAATATCGCTCTGCCAAATTATAAGGGTGCCCTAACAAAATGTATTTGACCAAATTAGAAGCAATACATGGCAATAGGCTAGAAATAATATGCAATATGCAACGAATAAAGGTAACTCATCGTAAGTGATTGATGCAGGATACAAAAGAGAGGTAGTTTCATGTAAGAACAAGGTTAACACATAGATGTAGTGTGTACCAAAAACAGGAAGGCATGTCATATTCACAAGTATAGTGTGTAAACTAAGCAGATGCAATTTACCCTAATTAGAAGCATTACAAGCTAGACACCGTATGCAACATGCAACCACATATCATACTGCGAAGTTAGAGCAACCTGTGATGGTGGTGTAGGGGAAGTGCGGTCTTCAAGTACAGAACTATGTTCAATATCTTCATTTAGGCTTGCTGTTTCTTGAGAATCATGTGGAGAGGATGAAATTGCATTCTTTATAAGAGTATTGCGTCTCATATTAACCCACGCGCCTGACTGTCTCATTATTAGCGATAGATGTAGGATACACAAGAACAGTAGTTTGATGTAAGAACATGGTGTGATAGGCAGATATATATGTACCAAAAACAGGAAGGCGTGTCATATTCACATGTATAATGTGTAAGCTAAGGAGATGCAATTTAACAAATTAGGAGCAACACAAGCTAGCCACTATATGCAACATGCAACCAGATATCACACTGCCATGTTAGAGCAAGCACCTTGGGTTGTGGGAGTAGGGGAGATGAGATTTGGAACTAGCACTATAGTATGAGTAGCAGGAGAATCTGCAGAGATCATCTGTTTCGGTTGCTCCAGAGGACCACCATCATTGCGTGCCTTCGCCTCTCAGATTTTGCCTTGTCAAGTAAACACACAAGAAAAAGGAATGAAATTCGCACTTCCAAATTTGTTGATTGCATGATACTGACGAACACAACTTTTATGTATGGCAACCACATTGTAGGAGGATGGAATATGTATGAAAAATGCTAAGCAGAAGGCATTTCAACAAATTGGAAGCAATGCAATCTAGACACCATATGAAAGATCCAACCAAAATCACCCTACCAAGTTAGATGTATCTCATTATAAGTGGCACTTCAACAATTAGAGGCAAATACATGTTTGAAATGATATGCAAGATGCAACCAATATTACACTGTCAACTTGAAGGTGTATCGTCAGACGAGTGATTGATGAGGATACACAATAAAAGTAGTTTGATGTAAGAACATGGTTAATAGAAAGATGGTAGTATGTACCAAAAACAAGAAGGCATGTCATATTCACAGGTATAATGTGTTAACTAAGCAGATGCAATTTACCCTAATTAGAAGCATTACAAGGTAGACACCATATGCAACATGCAACCACATATCACACTGCCAAGTAAGAGCAAGCACCTGCGATGGTGGTGTGGGGGAATTGCGGTGATCAACTTAGAGAGCTATGTTTGACTATCTTTCAGTTTAGCCTTGGTGTTTCTTGAGAATCATGTGGGGAGGATGACACTGCACTCTTTAAACGAGTAGGGCATCTCACAGTAACCCACTCGGCTTGACTGTCTCATCATAAGTGATTGACGAGGGATACAAAAGAGAATAGTTTGATGTATGAACATGGTTAATAGACATATGTAGTATGTATCAAAAAACAGAGGCATGTCATTATCAAAGGTATAATGTGTAAAGTAAGCAGATGCAATTTTAACCAAATTGGAAGCAATACAAGCTAGACACCATATGCAACATGTAACCACATTTGACAGCACCAAGTTAAAGCAAGCACCTGGGATGGTTGTGTGTGGCAATTGAGATCATCAACTGCAGAGCTACGTTGATTGTCTCCAACTGCTGACACTGCACCCATTAGAGCGCGGGAAACGCTTAGTGCTTATCTTTGAATTAACAACTGGAGTGACTTCTGTCTTTTTCTTTTCTGCATTCATCAACACTGCGTCAGAGTCTGAAGTACCCATGCATAAAAAACAATAGTGTGAGTATGAGTGAAGTGTGTGCACAATTAGTATAGTGTAAAGGTAGCAGATAGCAGGTCGGTGAGAAATAAATGATGGGAGACATATGATAGCTCTACAACATGCATGGCACACTAAATTATTATAGGATTCTATGAAAATAACAGTCGACTGAAAGAAATAGGTCAGTCCATTTTTTCTGCACCGTCCGATGTACAAAGAACGGGCAGATCGCCTTCATCTACCTCCAGCCAGTCAGTGTTGACGATCTTCCCTCGAAACGCCAGTGACCACCGGCCCAGTATTCCTCCCCTGCCTGTGCCCTCCCCTCGACCTCACCGCACCGCCGTGCTTGGCACCGCCCCCGGCCATCCATTCAAGCCCCGCCGACCTCTAGATCGGGCGCAAGCAGCTCCTGCGCCCCACACCCCTATGATAGACATCGATGCGCCGCTTCCCCGGGGAACAGGCGGACTAGGTGCTCGGTGTGCCTAAGCGGGTGCTGCTTCTTTTAATTACGGTTCGACTGACCCTCAAATTGAAATCCAGGCGGGCCTACTGACCTCTAGCAAAGGTGAAATTGTAAAAAGGGAGGAAACCTTGGTGCATTTAGGTATCACGAAGAAGATGCAGTAAGAAGCGCTCAACTAGTTTCTTTCGTGGGATGATACGGTGTGAGCGGAGACGTAATATTTGCATGAATAAGGGAAGATGCAGTACCTCTTTCTGCTGGCAATGCTGTGTCCTCCTTCTGTTTTTCCAACGATCTTCTTGTGGTTCGCCGGAAACCAGAAGTTGTGGAGGACAGTGCAACCTTGACCCCATGGCCAAGTTGTGAGTGTGGAGCGGTGGCCGTCTGTCCGCGACGGGGAAGCAGATCCGAGGCGGCAAACGACGGCGCAGCGGGAACAGCTCCGGTGCGGTGGACGGTTGCGACAGTGGAGCGGCAGCAGTGAGGCGCAGGACAGCGTGGTCAGAGTAGTTCTGGTATGGCGCACGTCGGCGTCGGCATCGTGGAGGCAGCTGCTACGTCTTAAGCTTGCGTTGGTTTTCCTTGAAGAGGAAAGGGTGATGTAGTAATAGTAGCGTAAGTATTTCCCTCAGTTTTTGAGAACCAACATATCAATCCAGTAGGAGGCTCCTCAAAAGTCCCACGCACCTACACAAACAAACAAAGAACTCGCAACCAACGCAATAAAGGGGTTGTCAATCCCTTCACGGCCACTTGCGAAAGTGAGATCTGATAGAGATAGTATGATAAGATAAATATATTTTTGGTATTTTATAATATAGATTGGAAAAGTAAAGATGCAAATAATAGTAGATTCAAAGCTTATATGATAAAAGATAGACCCGGGGGGCATAGGTTTCACTAGTGGCTTCTCTCAAGATAGCATAAGTATTACGTGGGTGAACAAATTACTATCGAGCAATTGATAGAAAAGCGAATAATTATGAGATATCTAGGCATGATCATGTATATAGGCATCACGTCCGTGACAAGTAGGCCGACTCCTGCGTGCATCTACTACTATTACTCCACACATCGGACCGCTATCCAGCATGCATCTAGAGTATTAAGTTCATAAGAACATAGTAACGCGTTAAGAGAGATGACATGATGTAGAGGGATAAACTCATGCAATATGATATGACCCCACCTTTTTATGCTCGATGGAAAGAATACAATACGTGCCTTGCAACCACTATTGTCACTGGTAAGGACACAAGCAAAATTGAACCCAAAGCTAAGCACTTCTCCCATGGCAAGAAAAGATCAATCTAGGTAGGCCAAACCAAACTGATAATTAGAAGAGACTTGCAAAGATAACTCAATCATATATCAAAGAATTCAGAGGAGATCCAAATATTTCTCACAGATAAACTTGATCATAAACTCACAATTCATCGGATCTCGACAAACACACCGCAAAAAGAGTTACATCGAATAGATCTCCACAAGAGAGGGGAGAACATGGTATTGAGATCCAAAAAGAGAGAATTAAGCCATCTAGCTAATAACTTGTGGACCCGAAGGTCTATAGTAAACGTACTCACAACTCATCGAAAGGCTATGGTGTTGATGTAGAAGCCCTCCGTGGTCGATCCCCCTGCGCGGAGCGCCGGTGAAGGCTCCAAGATGGGATCTCGCGGATACAGAAGGTTACGGTGGTGGAAACCGTTTTTCATTGGCTCCCTGGATGTTTTTGGGGTACGTGGGTATATATAGGAGGAAGAAGTTGGTCGGTGGCCGCCCGAGGGCCCACGAGATAGGGGGCGCGCCCAGGGAGGTGGGCGCATCCTCCACCCTCGTGGCCACCTCGGCTGCTTCTTGGCTTGCACTCCAAGTCCTCTGGATCACGTTCGTTCCAAAAATCATGCACCCGAAGGTTTCATTCCGTTTGGACTCCGTTTGATATTCCTTTTCTTTGAAATACTGAAATAGGCAAAAAAAAAGGCAATATGGGTTGGGCCTCCGGTTAGTAGGTTAGTCCCAAAAATGATATAAATGTGTAAAATAAAGCCCATAAACATCCAAAATGGGTAATATAATAGCATGGAACAATCAAAAATTATAGATATGTTGGAGACGTATCAAGCATCCCCAAGCTTAATTCCTGCTCGTCCTTGAGTAGGTAAATGATAAAAACGGAATTTTTGATGTGGAATGCTACCTAGCATAATTCTAAATGTAATTTTCTTTATTGTTGCATGAATGTTCAGATCCTAATGATTCAAAATAAAAGTTCATATTGACAAAAGAAATAGTAATACTTCAAGCATACTAATCAAAGCAATCATGTCTTCTCAAAATAACATGGCTAAAGAAAGTTCATCCCTACAAAATCATATAGTTAGGCTATGCTTCATTTTCGTCACACAAAAATGTTCCCAAATTCTACACCTCCGATGACAAGCCAAGCAATTGTTTCGTACTTAAATAATCTCAAACTTTTTCAACTTTCACGCAATACATGAGCGTGAGCCATGGATATAGCACTATGGGTGGAATAGAATATGAAGATGGGGATTGTGTGGAGAAGACAAAAAAGGAGAAAGTCACACATTGACGAGGATAATCAATGGGCTATGGAGATGCCCATCAATTGATGTCAACATGAGGAGTAGGGATTGCCATGCAACGGATGCACTAGAGCTATAAATGAATGAAAGCTCAACAAAAGAAAACTAGTGGGTGGGCATCCAACTTGCTTGCTCACAAAGACCTAGGGCATTTGAGGAAGCCCATCGTAGGAATATACAAGCCAAGTTCTATAATGAAAAATTCCCACTAGTATATGAAAATGACAACATATGAGACTCACTATATGAAAAACATGGTGCTACTTTGAAGCACAATATATGAGACTCGCTATATGAAGGACATGGTGCTACTTTGAAGCACAAGTGTGGAAAAGAGATAGTAACATTGCCCCTTTTTATTTATTTTCTTCTTTTCTTTTTTTTCTTTTTTTCTTTTTTTTCCTTTGGCCTTTTTTTGGCCTTTCTTTCTTTTCTCTCTTTTTTTGGTACAATGCTCTCATAATGATGATCATCACACTTTTATTGATTTACAACACATGAATTTTTACAACTCGAAACTAGAACAAGATATGACTCTATATGAATGCCTTCGGTGGTGTACCGGGATGGTGCAATGAATCAAGAGTGACATGTATGAAAAGTTATGCATGGTGGCTTTGCCACAAATACGATGTCAACTACATGATCATGCAATGGCAATATGACAAAAGTAATGTGTGTCATGATGATAAACGGAACGGTGGAAAGTTGCATGGCAATATATCTCGGAATGGCTATGGAAACGCCATAATAGGTAGGTATGGTGGCTGTTTTGAGGAAGATATAAGGAGGTTTATGTGTGATAGAGCGTATCATATAACGGGGTTTGAATGCACCGGCGAAGTTTGCGCCAACTCTCAAGGTGAGAAAGGGCAATGCACGGTACCGAAGAGGCTAGCAATGGTGGAAAGGTAAAAGTGTGTATAATCCATGGACTCAACATTAGTCAAAAGAACTCATATACTTATTGCAAAAATTTAGAAGTCATCAAAAAACCAAGTACTACACGCATGCTCCTAGAGTGATATACTGGTAGGAAAAGACCATCGCTCGTCCCCGACCGCCACTCATAAGGATGCACAATCCAAGGACACTTCATGTTTCAAAATTGTTACACAACTTTAACCATATGTGCATGCTACAGGACTTGCTAGCTTCAACACAAGCATTTTTTAAATTCATAATCACCCAACTAGCATTACTTTAATATCACTACCTCCATATCTCAAAACAATTATCAAGTATCAAATTGATCATAGCATCCAATTCACTTCCTATGATAGTTTTTATTATACCCAACTTGGATGCCTACCATTCTAGGACCAATTTTTTAACCATAGAAAATACCATGTTGTTCTAAAAGACTCTCAAAATAATATAAGTGAAGCATGAGAGACTAGCAATTTCTACAAAAATAAGCCACCGTCGTGCTCTAAAAGATATAAGTGAAGCACTAGAGCAAAAACTATCTAGCTCAAAAGATATAAGTGAAGCACATAGAGTATTCTAATAAATTCTAATAAAGGTGGCTTCTCCCAAAAGGTGTGTACAGCAAGGATTATTGTGGAAAATTAAAAAGCAAATACTAATATCATACACGACGCTCCAAGCAAAACACATATCATGTGGCGAATAAAAATATAGCTCCAAGTAAAGTTACCAATGAACGAAGACGAAAGAGGGGATGCCTTCCCGGGGCATCCCCAAGCTTAGGCTTTTGGCTACTCTTGAATATCTTGGGGTGCCATGAGCCCCAAGCTTAGGCTTTTGCCACTCCTTATTCCATAGTCATCAAATCTTTACCCAAAACTTGAAAACTTCACAACACAAAACTCAACTAGAAATCTTATAAGCTCCATTAGTGAAAGAAAACAAAACCACCACATAAGGTACTGTAATAAACTCATTCTTTATTTATATTGGTGTTAAACCTACTATATTCCAAGTTATCTATGGTTCATACCACTTAATACTAGCCATAGATGCATCAAAATAAGCAAACAACACACACGAAAAACATAATCTGTCAAAAACAGAACAGTCTGTAGCAATCTGTAACTAACGCAAACTTATGGAACTCTAAAAATCCTACCAAAATAGGAAGTCCTGGACAATTTATCTATGAGAAAGAAGAACCAATGCAAAAGAACGTTTCTGTAATTGAATAAAACTAATTTCGTGCGTGCAAAGTTTCTGTTTTTCAGCAGAATCAAATCAACTATCATCATAGGTTATCCTATAGGTTCTACTTGGCACAAACACTAATTAAGACATAAAAACACATCTAAACAGAAGGTAGATGCAAAATTTATTACTAAACAGAAACAAAAACAAAAAACACAAAAAAATGGGTTGCCTCCCAACTAGCGCTATCGTTTAACGCCCCTAGCTAGGCATAAAAGCGAAGATAGATCTAAGTGGTGCCATAATAATAAGATAGATCTTGAAAACTCATCTCATATTCTCTATGTTCAGCAGCAAGTTTTCATTGAGGAAAGAAAAAGTAATCGAAAGGGCTAAATTTAGCGGGACAAAAGTCCCCTAGATCAATCACAGGAGGAACGGGTTCCTCCTTTGGCCCTTCATAATGCACAACTAATTCATCACTATAAGAATTCTTTTGGCAAAATTTCGTGAGCCTATACTCAAGAGAGTATCCTAGCTAAATATTTTGAAGAGCAAAATCATTATTAAGTTCGGAAATTCTATCAACTAGGACATTGGTAGGAACCTTTTTCCTAAGGTTTTCATTGAAAGCAACATAGTCTGAAGATTGAAAACACCTAATTTCCTCTTGATCGAAGAGGATCGTCTCTATGGGAGGACGACCAACGTCCACCCTATAGTGCGCAAAGATTTCTTTGGCCTCTCTTATTATAAATCTAAACTCATGAGCCAAAAATATAGTAACAACGCGCTTAACAGAAGAATGCTCAATATTAGAAAATTCTAGGAAAATTCTTTGTATGCAAGGATGCATATGCATAAATTGTCTTTCAAGTTCAACTACAAGCATAGCGATAGCATCCGCAAGACTACTAGTTCTACGAAGAATAGAACCAACCATGGAAGGTAAAGCACCGACACAAGTAAAGAAATCTTGAATAACACCTTTTCCAATAATGTTACCACTACCGATAAATTTTTAGTATGCAAGATAGGGGGTTCTTCAGCCAAAGCCTCAGAATTTCCCATGTTATTATTGTCCATGTCGACGATAATCTCCCCAATTTCAAACATAATGGCAAACAAAAGCGAGGAAGAATAAGAGAGCAAACAAAAGAGAGAGGAGATTGGGAAAGAGAGGGTGAATAAAACAGCAAGGGTGAAGTGGGGGAGAGGAAAACGAGAGGCAAATGGCAAATAATATAAATGCGAGGGAGATGAGTTTGTGATGGGTACTTGGTATGTCTTGACTTGAGCGAAGACCTCCCCAGCAACGGCACCAGAAATCCTTCTTGCTACGTCTTTTGCTTGCGTTGGTTTTCCTTGAAGAGGAAAGTGATGCAGCAATAGTAGCATAAGTATTTCCCTCGGTTTTTGAGAACCATGGTATCAATCCAGTAGGAGGCTCCTCAAAAGTCAAACGCACCTACACAAACGAACAAAGAACTCGCAACCAACGCAATAAAGGGGTTGCCAATCCCTTCACGGCCACTTGCGAAAGTGAGATCTGATAGAGATAGTATGATAAGATAAATATATTTTTGGTATTTTATAATATATATTGGAAAAGTAAAGATGCAAATAAAAGTAGATTCAAAGCTTATATGATAAAAGATAGACCCAGGGGCCATAGGTTTCACTAGTGGCTTCTCTCAAGATAGCATAAGTATTATGGTGGGTGAACAAATTACTATTGAGCAATTGATAGAAAAGCGAATAATTATGAGATTATCTAGGAATGATCATGTATATAGGCATCACGTTCGTGACAAGTAGACCGACTCCTGCCTGCATCTACTACTATTACTCCACACATCGACCGCTATCCAGCATGCATCTAGAGTATTAAGTTCATAAGAACAGAGTAACGCATTAAGAAAGATGAAATGATGTAGAGGGATAAACTCATGCAATATGATATGAACCCCACCTTTTTATCCTCGATGGCAACAATGCAATACGTGCCTTGCAACCCCTATTGTCACTGGGTAAGGACACCACAAAATTGAACCCAAAGCTAAGCACTTATCCCATGGCAAGAAAGATCAATCTAGTAGGCCAAACCAAACTGATAATTCAAAGAGACTTGCAAAGATAACTCAATCATATATAAAAGAATTCAGAGCAGATCCAAATATTTCTCATAGATAAACTTGATCATAAACTCACAATTCATCGGATCTCGACAAACACACCGCAAAAAGAGTTACATCGAATAGATCTCCACGAGAGAGGGGGAGAACATGGTATTGAGATCCAAAAAGAGAGAAGAAGCCATCTAGCTAATAACTATGGACCCCGAAGGTCTGTGGTAAACTACTCACAACTCATCGGAAGGGCTATGGTGTTGATGTAGAAGCCCTCCATGGTCGATTCCCCCTCCGGTGGAGCGCCAGCGAAGGCTCCAAGATGGGATCTCGCGGATACAGAAGGTTACGGTGGTGGAATTTTTTTTCGTTGGCTACTTGGATGTATTCGGGGTACGTGGGTATATATAGGAGGAAGAAGTAGGTCGGTGGCCACCCGAGGGGCCCATGAGATAGGGGGCGCGCCCAGGGGGTGGGCGCGCCCTCCACCCTCGTGGTCGCCTCGGCTGCTTCTTGGCTTGCACTCCAAGTCCTCTGGATCACGTTCGTCCCAAAAGTCACGCTCCTAAAGGTTTCATTCCGTTTGGACTCCGTTTGATATTCCTTTTCTTCAAAATACTGAAATAGGCAAAAAAACAGCAATATGGGTTGGGCCTCCGGTTAGTAGGTTAGTCCAAAAAATGATATAAATGTGTAAAATAGAGCCCATAAACATCCAAAAGGGGTAATATAATAGCATGGAACAATCAAAAATTATAGATACGTTGGAGACATATCAGCAGCTCTGCCTCGGCTTCAGCTGCTAAGTCCTTGAGGGTGTTGCGGTTGCGGTTGCGTTGGACGACGACGTCGGGGTACCGGCTCCGGCGTGATGGAGGAGGGCGGCGGTGGATTGGCCACTATGGGGTGGAGGACGGAGGAGGCTGGGGTTTCGCGGCTGGTGGAAAGGGCGTTTTGACGCCCATGGAGTATGAATGGGGAAACGGAGGGAAGCGGGGAACTAAGGGGGAACGATGTTTCGGTTTGAGACGCGCTTGTTTGAAATTTGGGGAAAGTTACAAACTTTGCCCCCATCTAAAATTACAGACATATTGCGGGTTGGGGGTAGGACAGTAATCTCAGGTGTCCCAAATGTGGGTGGGATAGATTTCAGCCGAGCGCATGGGTGTTTAGGCGCCCACGGCGTATGAATGCTTCTCGGAGGAGGTTGAGACTGGCGTCTTGGTGAAGTTACAAACCTACCCCGGTTTAGACCTTTGGACATCGGGCCGATAGGCTACACGGGCCAGAGTCAGGACGGTAATTTCACCAAACATTAGTCTCGCGCGGTTTCGGGTGACCACAGGCCTATTTGGCGCTTCGTTCAATATTTGGGAGCAAAAGCATTAACGTTTTCGGTTCTCTTGAATTGAACTTTCGGGATTTGTCAAACTTCACAAATCTTTACTCTTGAAAATCCTAAAGCTGCGATTATTTTGGAATGGAGGGGGTACATTTGAATATACATTGTACACGAGTATATATTAAAAAAATATGCAACTTACCTCAGTTCATGCATGGTTCCAGATATAATCTCCTTGGTTGCAAAAAAAAGTTAGATATGCGTATGAATATATATATAGCATGTTCAAACTCACAACAAAGATTGATGCCCCCTTTTACATCTGATTTACAAATGCCATTATCTCGGGTTCAAATAGATGAATGCACTTCCTATGAATTCGAATCTTCGAAACCCCCTTTATGTTGAATTTGACATGTATTCTATTTTGTAGCTAGCAATTTGGAATGTATCCATGCAAGTGACAAATGTATAAAGTGCTTCACACTAACAACGTGGAGTGCACTAATTAATGTTTATATATGAATTTCAAAAGCATCCATTGCCTATATTTCAAACCGCTCTCACTCTATGGATCGATAATATGAAATAAACACATGCACATGCTAGAATTCAATAGAGTATGGGTGTTTGATAGACCGACTTTCGTCCATACGCAATTTGCAAAATTCATGATCTCATCCAAAAATAATAATGCCATTTATATTTTAATTTAATGCGTAGAACCGCCTTTTACATGTAGATGCACCATGCATCGGCCCGTTCTCACAAACGTGTTATATATCTCTCTATCTAACGCATAAGTGCACACACTTTATATGCATCGGTATTTCTCTTTCACACATGCTCACAATCTCTCTCAGGGTGTCGGGGTGTCTCATGCACATGCTCTCTTTGTTTCACTCTCTCTCTCTTTCTGACTACTATGTACCACTCTTTTCACTAATCTCAATTGGAAAACACTATTTGTCTCACATGCATATATACACACGCATGGTATCTACTAGCCCTCTATATGCACATATATGTGCCTACGTGTCTCCCGCACACACATTATCTTTAGGCCTCTCTCGCACACATTGCCCCCCCCCCAGACACACCTCTCTCTTAGTAGTTGGCAGATATGATTTCATCATATCATTCGGTAGGATATCCCTGGCTGTTAGGCTGGATGGTAATACGAGGCAAAGTTTTACCCTAGTTCGGACCATTGCAGTTGAAGAAAGAACCTACTCTTGGTACTATATATTAGTGATAAGGGTGTGTACAAAGTACACGTGAATACCAGGCATTGTGCGTGTGTGTATACTATCGATGAACTAGCCCCCAAGCTTCTGTAACATACTGGGGGCCTAGGGTTACAAATCATATATAGTCGGCTTATCACCAGTGGGGATAGAGTCCTCCGCGACTCTGGTAGCTTCATGTTGTACGTCGAGTCCTCCACATGGGTCTTCGTATAATGCGTCTCGGTCCAACCTATATGTGGCACGGGATGGAACTGACGCATGCATCTTCATGTTGACCCACCACAACTAGAAATGATGTGCCCACCACACCACACACGCAATCGGCACTAAGAAAATAAGCATATACAATAGTACAACGGTATCTAGCTCACGATACGTCTCCATATTTTGTTGATGACACTGACGGACATTGCATTTGATGCGTGCTCCGTATTTTGTTGGCGACACTTATGGTCATTGTATTTGAAGTGAAAGCACGATATGGTCACTGGACTTCAGAATAAGCTCATCACGGTCACCACATACATATTGTCGTGCTAACCAACATGTGGTTGGATGGTTAGGAGGACAATGGTTTCTCGAGCCCACCAAGGTTAAAGTCCCGGTGCTTGCAATTATCTTGTGTTAATTTCAGTATTTTCTGGCGATGTGCGTTCAGTGGGAGGAGAGGTTCCACTCGACTACGAGGCACCTATGGTGACTTCGTAAAATCTCAAGATCATATATGCTGGCCCACTCTCTCGAAGGTGCTCATAGGGGTAGGGTCCGCGTGTGTGTGCTTATGGCGGTGAGTGCTTGCGCGTATATATGAGCCCTTGCGTCTGTACCGTGTTAAACAAATACATGTCATGATTATACGGTCACTAGCTCACCCGTACAACTCCGTATTTTATTGATGACACAATCAATTGACCAGTCAAACGTTCCACACGGCGCAACTAGTGTTGCACCATCGGGATGCGTAACCGTGGGGCCCACCTGTCAGCCCGTATGTGAAAGAAAGAAAATGGTAGTTTGAGTCTATACTGTGTTAATAAAATAGGGGTACATTCTAGGGTGATCATACGGTCACTGGCTCACCATTCAGCTCCGTAATTTGTTGATAACACGATCAATTGACCAGTCAAACGGTCCACATTCAGCAGCGCACATTACCGTAGGGCCCACCCGTCAGCGTGTATATGAAGGACAGAAATGGTAATAAAATAGTGGTCGGTGGGTATTCAAAGTCGTGAGACCTCTGGTTGGGGGGCATTGATTGGGTGGTGGGGTGGGGATCGCCGGAGAAAAAGCTCAGTGCGGAGGGGCCTAGAGGGATGGCCGGTGCAGCGGTGGACCGTCGGTGGGGAGTGGTTTCGGGGAGGGCGGGGCAGCGTAGCGGCGCGGCCAGCCGCGGGTGGCGGGGGCTGGCGGTTCGGCCGGTGGTGGCTGGCGGCTCAGGGGGGTGGAGTTTGATGATAAACTGGAGGCCCTTGATTTCGTATCCAATGGCTGGAAAATCTAATGACTAGAGATTAAAAAGTCGGTCGACTGACGTGTAGCCTCAGCCCGCACGTACACATGCACGCACGCAAGACACGCACCCATGCTGGCGTGCAACACAGACACGTACACATAACGTACACACGCACGCACGCTGGCGTGCAACACTGACACGTACACATGCACTCACGAACACACGCATGTACGCACTCATGCATGCAACACTGAAACGTACCCTTTCACGCACGTAACAGTCGCACGCCTGCATGCACACAGCACACGACGCAAGACACACGCTCAACCTATACGTGCATGCACCCTTTGTTAAGGACATGGATTGTTACGGGTATTAATCAATCTTATCTGTGATAAGCAGAACATTGATGTTTGCAACGGTCTTTATGAATCACAACGTATTGAACGGGCTATCAACATAGTAGGCTTATCTGCATGAAAAAGATGACATCACACTCAATGAACAATCATCGGTTTATAAAATGCCCGCTTCTGACCGCCCTGGCAAGAGTCGAGGGCGCCACTCGCTACACGCCCGGCTGAACACGCCTCCTTCTCGCATTCAAACGACTCCATGAAACCCGCCTGTGTGGAGGCAGAGAAACCCACTCTGGACACACGTCTGTTCATGACCAAGCTGGCATTAAACGCAACGCCGGCCGAGCTCCTCCCGTCCGCCGTCTATTTAATCTCCTATTTAAACGAGTCCAAACGCCGGCCAAGAATCGCACACCTCTGCCGCTCCCCTATCTCCTCCTTCACCATTTTGTCCACTCTTACAATGGCTTACGAAGAGTAGTTATTCCACATCCAAGCCGGCTGGGTAGCCCACCAGATACGAGCTATGCAGCTCGCTGATCCACCTCCCTCCCCTCACCCGACGGAGCCAGTTGCCGCCCAAGCCGGCGCGCGGTTCAGCAACTCGCCACTCCAGGCCAGCTCGACGAGAAGCGGCAAATGGGCGTCGTTGTTGCCGTCCACGCTGCCGCCTTGTACCGCGTCTCCCGTTTCTATGGCCGAGACTCCCATGCCAACAGCCGCGCCATGCAAGCAGCAACAGAAGCTGGGTGCATGGAGAGCAACAAGTCGGTGGCCACCGCCTCCGCGTCCGCCGCCATCATCGAGGAGAAGTAGAACACGGGAAGCCGTCGCCGCTTGGGTCCCATGAAGGCCACCGCGGAGGCGACACCGGCGTACACAACAGGTGTCTTGTCGGATCCTTTTGTTGTGAGGACCTTCATTGACCCCACATGGGCTCCACGGAAGAGGGGGATGTTTGGATGAACTCGAGCCGGTGCCGGCCATGGCGAAGTAGTGACCGGTGATGAACTCGAACTGGTGCCGGCCACCATCATCTTCGGCATCAGCCAATGATATCAGTTCGGCAGTGGGAAAGCGAGCCATCCTTTGCACTGAAGCATATACCTACAGGGCTCCCGGCAGTCCAGTGATCGTGCTGCCGGACATGAGGAACACAAATTGATCAGCGGGCGACCATTTAGGCCAGGTATATATACCTGTGTTGTCCAGAACTAGCACCGCGTAGTTCATTTTAATGTAATGAAATCCGTCATGTTTGTATGAAAATCCAGTATTTTATATGATTTCCGTCGTTGTTATATGAAATATCAGTTTGTCTATGTGTTTGCGTGAACTTCGTCCGGTTGGTTGAGTTGTTATCATAATGTGTGCGGCTACGGTTGGATGGCGTAATTTGCGGGTCGCCGGTCGGTCTGCGGGCGGCTCGAGCAGCATTGTGGGACAAAAAAACACAACTCGTGCGAGCTCGTCTCCAACCTACGCGCTGGAGGATGCATGAGCACCCGAGCCATTCCTCGTTCATTGGTGGCAAATGCACCGGTGGACAAAAGGGTCGCCAATATTTTGGCTACCCCGGGCAAGATCCAAACAGCCCCTCCCAACAAATTCAAATCCCTCGTTCGCCGTGGAATTTTGCCATGTGTTGTTTTCATGGACTAGCAAGATGCACGTGCATTGCACGGAACATCAAGATGTATTTTTTTACAAACTCCCGCATGGATGCAAGGGATAATTAATGTCCTCCTTTGCTAGTACCACGAGGCAAACACCATTAATATTGCATCGATTAGTGTTAGTGGCCTTGTATATCTGCAAATTGTAATTTTGATAGTGGCCCCTTGTATATAAAAATGGAGGGAGAAAGATGAGAGATAAGGTGAGGAGGAGTGGGGTGTGGTGGTGACTGGTGGTCAGACTGGGCGGAGGCATAGGGATGGACGGCGCATTATGTCTAGGTTTGTATCTCTCACACACACACCCACGTAGGTGGGGGACGTGCACGAAGAGAAGAGGTGCACGCACGGCGCACGTACTCCGATCCTGTCTCTTTCCCAACCACGCCCGCGCGGGTACACAGTGGAGCTCATTTCTGTACGAAAAGGCAGCCCACGTGGTAATTTGACACGTGTACTGGTTGTCCACTTGGTGGAGGGAGGATCGTCTAGCACCGGTGAACGAACAAATTGCAACTTGACGTGTTATGTTAAAAAAGAGGCAAACCATGTGGGGCCTACCTTAGAGGCAAGGCTCTATACACTGGAGTACTTTGATGTGTCCCGTCAACTCGCAGACTGAGGAGAAGCTTGCTTAGTACGCCGTCTCCCCCGCCCACGGGCGCGGTGGCTCGCAGGATGAGGTGAAGCTTGCTTACGAGTAGTAGTAGTACTACTACTGTACACCTTACGCCCGCTCCCTCGCCCACGCACGCGGTAGCTCGCAGCATGAGGAGAAAATTTTACTACTCCCTCCGTTTACTCCTCGTCCCTACTACGTACCTTGGTTAGAGAGATTATCATATTGTTTGGAATATTTATGTCTTTAGTACCCCCTCCATTTACTTATACAAGGCCACTATAAAAAATACATTTTGCATCTATACAAGGCCACAAATAGTAATCGAGACAAAAATTACTACTCCCTCCTTTCCAGTTTATGGCTCAATTTCAAAACCTCTCCAACCAAGGTAGACGGTGAGTGGTCGAATTAATTTCGTAGTTTGCACAAGTAATTAGTACGCTCGTTTTTCTCAAGAAGTTATGTTTACCGAGGCATTAATTAGAACAAATGCATGAATGGCCACTAAATTTCCATGAACTTCTACATGCATTGGTGAGTTTCCTCTTGACACTGCTTGCATCGGGTGATCTAACGCACCTCGAAATCCAACATGTAATGGTACTACTACTAGTAGTAGAATTGAGACTTATCAAACGGAAAAACAAATGTTTTTTAGATGAGCCCTATAAACCCTAGTGGGTACGTACTCCGTAAAAATAGATTTTTCCAAAACTAAGTCGCTCCCTTTCATGAATTCGTACTTCCTGTCGCTGACATGTGGGACATATAGCAACCGGGTCGACGTGTCAAGCACCAAATAACAGTGCAGAACAGCAGGGGGGACGCACCCCACTCGTACTGGTCCAGTAGTAGTAATGAGCAATGAGACGTCAAATCACAATGCCGCACCTTCCCAGACGGATGAAGAAACCATTATTTCACACTTCGGTTCACCGTCATCTCAAACCACGTAGTATTGCTTCTGCCTCAAGAGGGACATGCACATCGCCTTGGTACATCATGACACGTGGGACCGCATGACAGGCCATGCTCCCCCGCCGATTGCTCGGGAAAATCACCTCATTTTTACTATACTTCCTCCATATCGGTTTACTACATGGCATGCACGTCGTTCTAGGTTGAGAATTTAACTGGCTATATATGTGATGAACAGTACTCTAGCCTTTTAAAAAATGTATACTTTTGTACAGTAGTAGTATCGATGGATTGCGCCATGGAGCAAAAATTGAAATTAAAAAAAGGTGGTACATATAGAGAGTGCTCGTCGCCAAATTATGCATATAGTACTATTAAAAAAACTAGTACGTGCTTAATTGGGATGCTAAATTCTATTAAAGAAATAGTAGTAGTATGTACATACTGAAGAGTTAAAGTGACGAGAAGAAACATAACATAGTTCTGCTGGGGGCTCAGCACAACACCCCCCCCCCCAAATTAAACTAAGCACGCCTGAAATTAAACTATGCAACTAATCTGGTAGACACTGCATTAGAACCACCATGAGCAACAATACTGACACCTTACTCACTCGGAGTCCTTGTCCACGTCCTCGACTTCGTCCTTGTCACTCTTCCTCTTGGCCAATACTTCTTTGCTTGAACCACACACTTGGCTCTTGCTCTTCATCCAACCCCTGTAGATATTGAAACAAAGGTAGCCATCCATTGCAGTGTAGTGGATGTGGTCTATATCTAGTACATTCCGCTGCCATGCATGATGATGAAACGTGTAATGAGGTTTCTCCAGTTTACAGTACGAAGGATGAACCATGGCTCCTGCCAGGGTCAGCATTGAAGGCTGGCCACCGGAGGGCAGCAGCCGATTCTTCTGGAGGTCGAAGGGGTTGCCTACAATGAGGCCTATCCGACCCAGGACTTCTTTGTCGTTTCTAAAGTCTACAGTAATGAATTTGACTAGGTTTCTCTCGAGGAAATTCTTAAAATCCAGGCATTCAATGTCGGCATGGCATATGTGGTAGACCAAGCATAAGTCATGCACGCAAACCTGGATCACGGTGGGCTTCTTCCTATCTTTGTCCTTTAGATCCTTCTCTCGTCCCAGGACTGTGGTGTACTCAACATCTAGCCCAACGACCCACTCATCATCTGAGTTTTCGAACATGCGTCTGAAGCGAGAAAGGCATCCTTTCACCGTCGCGGAAGAACGGGTGTAGATGACGTCAAACTCATCGTCAGTGATGGTTCTAACCTTGTACTCGCCGCCGATCATGGAGATTTGGGACGCCATGGATTTGGGAGGAGGGTTAGGATTAGTGGAACTGCCGTAATGTGAAAAGGACGGGACGACTAGGAG
>NC_057813.1:432439267-432439858 GCF_018294505.1 Triticum aestivum | reverse complement strand
CACCGTAGTATTAAAGGACGTGCGGGGACGAGTAGGAGCGAACTGCCAGCGTGGGAACGGCAGGGTAGTGGCTTTCCATTCTCCCATGATACGGGCTTCCGAGAGCCCTTGGATCTGGGATCTAATGGTTGCATGGCGTGATTCTAGACCTATGGGTGAATATCCTATCCTGGAGGGCTATTTTGCAAATTTTCAGCAGCTTAGCATGCGACCGTTTGATCTCAGATCCAAGGGCTGCCAGCAGCCTGTATCATGGTCGCGCCTACCACGATCGTCGCGTCGCACGCGCGGTCGCGCCCTTGGAGATTTAGCATGGTGCGTTAGGCTATCTGATGTTGGCATGTCATACATAGTCAGCACTTAGTCACTCATACTACAACAAGGTTAGCTATAAGGTTGGCTATAAGTGTATTTTTTTACTTCTCTCTATCTCTTTCTTCATACTCCCTCCGTCCCATAATATAAGAACGTTTTTGACACTAGTGTAGTGCCAAAAACGTTCTTATATTATGGGACACAGGGAGTACTAGTATTTATTGCATTTGCCAAGGAGTGACCTCTTCCAATGAAATGGTGTGCTTATTAGTTTTT